>NW_021143709.1:0-58775 GCF_004193775.1 Glycine soja | reverse complement strand
ATTAATTGCTAAGCATGGAAGGGTTCGAGAGTGAGTGTTCTTGCATAAGGTAGGTGACCTAAAGGATTATTGATGATAGTTGTATGATTAACGAGATAAATCTTAGTTCTCCTTACCTAAATATGGGAAAAGTTTGAGGATGCTCCGATAACTACCTTAGTACCTTTCGTGGTCTTTACGTGTACCTGGTCATGTCTTGGCAAGATCAATCCCTTGTGTGTTCATGGGATGCATGGACAGGATCTCCCACCCTGAGTTAGCCCTTGTAGTGGTTTTGATGATTAGTGCTTAGTGTATTTCCACTTAAGTTGGATTATGGGGTTTATCATAAGGTTGTTATAGATCTTTGGGAATCACATTTCGTGCTAAGAGTTTTGTTATGCATTTTAGTTAGATGATGATGACCCTTAAAGTATGCTATGTCTAGGTGAGAGATAACTTTAAATCCTTTTTGGGAAAAAGTTGTTTTGAGATGAAAAGAAACTTAAGATTAAGATGAGACACCTTAACTAGTAGCCGAACTAGAAAGTTATTTTAGGATTCCTTGAATTAACCTCAACCCTTGTTAAAGATGAGTCGAGTAAGTTTAAGCTTTCTTGTGAAATTTTTGTAGGGCGTAAACCTTAAGTTTGAACAAGTTTATGGAAGTGAGAAGTGGTATGTTTTGGTTATTCAATTAGCACCCAGTTAGTATCAGGTAGGAAACATTAGAGTGGAACCGTTACAATTTCTTAAACCTAAGTGAGAGTTATGAGTCAAGTATACCAAAGTGAGAAAGATCGTGTTGAAGGAAGAGAGTTAGACCCAAGGGTAGGCAAATCATGTATTCTCGATGGTTATTTGTGGACTAGAATTGGTAGAGCGCGAGAGTCTCGAAACTCATATTTTTTTTCTTGAACCGTCCCATGTTCGAAAAAGAGTCGACCATGTGGTCAGTCACGTTTTCTTGTGTATGTTTGTTTGTTTCAAATTGTCATCTGTGTCTCCTATGATATTACCATACTCCAAATAGTATGTCATTCACATTCTATTATTGTTGAAATATTACTCTTGTGAGAAGACTTAACTTATGAAATACTATCATTGAGTAAACGAGGATTGCTAGATTTAGTTGCTAAGTGCAAAGGAGTCTTATGATCGAAGTCACAGAAAAATGCTTCAACTGGGCACACAACTTGGTATTGAGAACCATATGCGTAATATCTTTTTTCTCAATTTTTTGGCAAATTTTTGAGGGGCGAAACTTCTTTTTTGAGGATGAAACTTCTTTTGAGTGTATGTTGTAGAAGCAAAGCTTCATGGTGAATCAAAGGTGATTCAAAGGTGTTTTGAAGATAACAATGATGATAACAAAAGATGATGACAAAGGTGATGACAAAAAGCTCAAAGATCAATCAAAGAACAACTCAAGTGAATCAAAGATCAATCAAAGAACAACTCAAGTGAATCAAGAACAATTCAAGAGTTCAAGATAAGAATCAAGAAGAATTCAAGACTCAAGACGAAAGTTTAGAGTCAAGAATCAAGATTCAAGGTTCAAGATCTCAAGAATCAAGATCAAGATTCAAGATTCAAGACTCAAGATTCAAGAATCAAGAGAAGGCTTAATCAAGATAAGTATGAAAAGTTTTTCTCAAAAATTGAGTAGCACATGATTTTTCTCAAAACATGTTTACCAAAGAGTTTTTACTCTCTAGTAATCGATTACCAGATTGGTATAATCGATTACCAGTAGCAAAATTGTTTTGAAAAAGTTTTCAAATTGAATTTACAACGTTCCAATTAATTTCAAAAGCTGTAACCGATTACAATGTTTTGGTAATCGATTACCAGTGCCTTTGAACATTGAAATTCAAATTCAAACGTGAAGAGTCACATCCTTTCACATAAAAGCTTTGCGTAATCGATTACACTTATTTGGTAATCGATTACAAGTGATTGTTTCTGAATAAATAAAAAGATGTAACTCTTCAAATGGTTTTTTGACTTTTTCAAATTGGTTTTAAGTTTTTCTAAAAGTTATAACTCTTCTAAATGGTCCTCTTGGCCAGACATGGAGTGTCCATAAAAGCAAGGCTTTGATTTGCTTTTTAATACACTTTTTACACTTATTTCATACAATCCTTTACAAGCCGTGAATCTCTTTGAACTTGTTTTTCTTCTTTGTACCAAAAGTTTTCTGAAGTTTTCTGGTTTTCCAAACCTTGAAAACTTGTGCTATTCATCTTTTTCATTCCCTTCTCCCTTTGCTAAAAAGAATTCACCAAGGACTAACCGCCTGAATTCTTTTTGTGTCTCTCTTCTCCCTTTTCCACAAGAACAAAGGACTAACCGCCTGAATTCTTTTATGTCTCCCTTCTCCCTTGTCAAAGAATTCAAAACGACACAGTCTGAGAATTCTTTTGATTCTTCCCATTCCCTTATACAAAAGTGTTCAAAGGACTAACCGCCTGAGAATTATTTTGTATCCCCATTCACAAAGTATCAAAGGTTTAACAGCCTGAGATCTTTGTCTTAACACATTGGAGGGTACATCCTTTGTGGTACAAGTAGAGGGTACATCTACTTGGGTTTGACTGAGAACAAGAGAGGGTACATCTCTTGTGGATCAGTTCTAGTGGAGGGTACATCCACTAGGTTCAAAGAGAACAAGGGAGGGTACATTCCTTGTGGATCTTTGCTTGTCAAAGGATTTTTACATGATTGAAAGAAATCTCAAGGACCGCAGGTCGCTTGAGGACTGGATGTAGGCACGGGTTGTTGCTGAACCAGTATAAAAACTCTTGTGTGTTTGTTTCCTTCTTCCCTTATCTTTTACTTTCCGCTGTGCATTTTAATTTCCGCTTTTACTTTTGGTTAAGTTTCTCTTCTACTCCGTATTTTCTTAACAACATAAGTAAAAGCCTTAGAAGAGTAAAATTTTAATTAGTAAAGGTTTAGGAATAATTAATTCAACCCTCCTTCTTAATTATTCTGAGGCCACTCGATCCAAGATATGTGATAAATTGAGTATGTATGTGATTGAGATGTTGTGTGCATTGAGTTATGAACTATGAATTGTACAATCGCATGACTATAAGACCCATTAAGGGTGACGAATTAATGCCAAGACAATTTAAAGGCGATGAGTTAATGCATGATGAGTATTGTGATGGGAACCACTATGGGGACCTGACGAGTTTAATCACAAGCGCAACAAGATAAAACTATTTTGAGAATAATTGAGGAGTCGTGTTTTTTGTACAGTTCATAGATAGAGTCTGTGTGCTAAAATGTTTTCTGGGTTGGACCTGAATCAGGAGGAAGAGGCCCTCACAGACTCTTCGGAGTGTAGGCCTTAGGGGTAAATACACCTGGTTTGAGTGCTCCTTTAAGTCTATATTGATCCCATATGGTTGGAACATTCTCGCAAAACAGAGTGACTTGACTAGTCTCCCTATGATTTTACCTAGTGAGAGTGACCTGTCTTGCTAGTGTGTGGTTTTTCTTGTCATGTACTCGTAGGGGCCCGACGAGGTTTTTCACTGACATGGTACCACATTACATATATGATTGAGTCTTAGTGTTTATGTTGCATAATGCTTGTGTATTGATCGATATTGATTGACTTGGTAATATTGTGTTTTGATCCTTGAGTACATGAATGAATGAGACGTGTTGTGTTGTGATGTGATGTTGGATGGCAAAGTGATAAAATGATGTGAGCTATGTTTAAGTAAGTTTTATTTTGTTTATATGATATCTATACCTACATGTTGTCTTGTTTTCTCTCTATTAGTTAGGAATGTGATAACTCACTCCCTGTGTGCTATTTGTGTTTGGATCCTGTGATGATCTCAAACTTTGTGCTTGTGGGAGCAGATGATTAGGTGGATGACTATGAAGAACCTCATGCTAGAAGACGTGAGAACACAATGCTCTGATAGGATGTGACATTGGGATATAGGTTCTATATTAGTTGCATGAAGTCTTGGACGACCTTGTTTTGAGTCGAGATGATTTATTATTTATTTGGACAAGTTTTATTATGATGTTAGAATAGTGAATGTGAGACTTTTATCATTTTGAAAGGATTGTATTTAAATGTATTTTAAAAAAAGCTTTTAATTAATTTTGATTTCTTAATTTTATTATTAGTACATATATGTGAGGTGTAGAAGGTGTCATACTAATCAACACCTTGACACACGCACCCCCCCTCCACACCCAGAGAAAAATGCATTACTTTTGTAAGTGATCATATGATCACTAACTAACTTGTAATTTCAACTATCCATGTATGATTGTATGCCCTAGATATATAGTTTTCAACTCTCAAAAGAATTCTCACTTGACAACATACCTCACACATTAAGGAAAATTATACACTAAGGGTTTTGACATACATGCACTATCATCCAGTCAAAATTAAGAGAAACATGCTAGTGACAATTCATTATGATCTCAATTTAATGTCCTAGGTTGCAACAAAGTAGGTTACTCAATGTTCATACAGTAAATTTGGCCTATCATGACTTTTTTTTTTCTTCAGGTGTTGAGCACTTATACATATATGTTGTAAATAGTAGTTCCCCGAAGAGAAAGGATCTTAAAAATCTTATAATTATATTCCACGGTAAATTGGTCAATCTTCAAAATGTTTTGAAGTTTTAAAACCTTTATAATAAATATAAGCAAAAAAACCAATTGTTGATTTCATCGTAAGAGATAGGGACGAGTGTAGGCAACAAAATCATCATATTGTACATATCTAATAAGGCATTTGTTGGTTTACAATCACCATCCAAAGTTATTTTTAAGGAAAATGAGAAGAAAAGATGCAAGAATGTAGAAGAAGCATTAAAATTTGACACAAGGAATTTGTTTCAATACAATAACTGTTGGGCTGTGACCTAAATCCATAAGGAAGTTTATTCTGTTATTTTTTTTTGTTTTGTCCTCTGCCTATATAAGGCAAGGATGTCCTGTATTTCAAAGATAGAATAAGCTTCCACTTGTATACTGCAACTATAATAAAAGCTTTCTGTTTTTCCCTCCCGTGGATGTAGCCTTTCTCAAGGTGAACCACGTAATCCTGTGTGTGTTCTTTCTCATTCTTCTCTCTTTCACCTTTGCTGCACAATTCGGTGTGTATGACATTTGTGGTCTACTGCATTTTCTGCTGTTGTTCTTGCTTGTTCTTCATCACTTCCATAACAAACTGGTATCAAGAGCTCTAGTTGCGATCAAGGGAATTCAATATTCTCGTCTGAATACGAAGATCAAGCTGTGGGAGTCTTGTTTCTGGTTCTTTCGCTGCTTCTTTGTGATCAAGAACATTCAAGAAATCATGTCAAACACAATCAGGATTGAGAAATTCAATGGAAAGAACAACTTCAATCTGTGGCGCATCAAGATGCGTGCTTTGTTGAAGGAACAACGTTTTTGGGCTGTTATTGCTTCTGCATCTGTGAAGAAAGAAGTGGCTTCTGAATCAAAAAGAAAAGGCCTCTATTTCAAAGACTGAAGAACTTGCAGAACAAGAACAAAAGGTTCACTCACTAATCATGCTTTCCTTGTCTGATGAAGTTTTATATGAAGTTGCAAATGAAGAAACTGCAAGTGGCTTATGGCTCAAGTTGGAAAAACTGTATATGACTAAGTCAATCTGCAACGAGCTCTTCTTGAAGAGGCATCTATTTGGTTTAAACATGAAAGAAGGTACATCTCTTAAAGATCATCTTGATGAATTGAATTCTATTTTGAAGGAATTAAGAGATATAGATGTTAAGATAGAGGATGAAGATGCTGCCATGATTCTGTTAGCCTCTCTACCACCATCATATGAAAGCTTTGTCAATTCTCTTAGTGTTGGTAAGGAATGTGTCACCATGGAGGAGGAGAAATCCAGCTTATACTCAAGAGAACTTCGATCTAAAGCACCTGGAAATTCTGAAGAATCAAATGGATCTGGTCTTGTTGCCTCTAACTCTAACAAGAACATCAAGAAAAAGGTGTTTAAAGGAAAGAAGAAGACTCATGTCAATCCAAACGATATTTGTAACTACTGCAAGGAGCCAGGTCATTGGAAGAAAGATTGTCCCAAGAAAAAGGGCAAACCATCTGCTGCTGTTGCCAAGGAAGGTTCCACATCTGAAAATGAGCTTGTTCTCTTAGTTGTTGATCATCACCAACATTCTGAAAATCAGTGGATATTAGACTCTGGCTGTTCCTTTCATATGTGTCCTAACAAAACCTGGTTTGACACCTATGAAGAGAAATCGGGTGGAAATGTCTTCATGGGAAATGATGTCTCATGCAAGACAATTGGAATTGGCACAATAAAAATCAAGATGCATGATGGAATTATCCGAACACTCACTAAAGTTAGGCATGTTCTAGAGCTGAAGAAGAATCTAATCTTCATAGGTATTATGGATGAAAGGGGTTCAAATGCAACACTGAAAATGGGGTCATGAAAATTTAGAAAGGCTCTACAATGGTGATGAAGGGTATAAAGAGGGGTAATCTCTATATACTTCAAGGTACAACATGTATTGATGATGGTCTAGTAGCTGTTGCATCAAGATCCAATAAGAGCATACCTGACTTAACTCAATTGTGGCACATGAGGCTAGGTCATATGAGTGAAAAAGGTATGATGATACTTCAAAAATAGCAGCTATTGGGAAATCAGAAACTGGATGAACTGAAATTCTGTGAGCACTGTGTTTTCGGCAAACAACATAGGATTAAATTTCCTAAAGCAATTCACACCACCAAAGGAACTCTTGATTACATTAATGTTGATTGATGGGGGCCTGCAAGAGTACCTTCTCTAGGTGGTGGAAGGTATTTTCTGTCCATAATTGATGACTACTCAAGGTTGACATGGATCTACAACATGAGTCAAAAGAGTCAAGCTTTCAAATGCTTCAAAGAATGAAAGGCATTGAAAAACAAACTGAAAGGAAAGTTAAAAGACTCAGAACTGATAATGGCTTGGAGTTTTGCTCAACAGAATTTAACAAATTCTACAGAGATGAAGGGATTGCTAGACAACTTACTGTTAGGAACACTTCTTAGCAAAATGGAGTTGCTGAAAGAATGAATAGAACACTCCTAGAAAGAACAAGATGTCTATTGTCTAATGCTGGTCTCAACAGAAGTTTTTGGGGAGAAGCTATCAATACAACCTATTTTCTGATCAATAGAACACCCTCTACTGCTATAGGACTTAAAACTCCTATTGAAATCTGGAATGGCAAAACAACAAACTACTTAAACCTAAGAGTATTTGGCTGCAATGCTTATTATCATGTCAATGAAGGAAAGCTGGTACCTAGATCAAGAAAGGGTTTGTTCATGAGTTATGGTGATGGGGTGAAAGGCTATAGGATCTGGTCTCCATCCGAAAAGAAAGTTCTACTCAGCAGAGATGTAATTTTTGATGAATCACATCTGTTTCATCCCAAGCTTGAGGTTCCAATTGCTGGAACACAGAGCTGCCACTCTCCTCAAGAAAAGGATGTAGAATCTACAGCCAAAGACTCAGAAAAGGGGGGTCATTCCGAAACATCTCCTATGGTTTTTCAAGAAGGTGAGAAATTAGAAGATTTCAGTGCAAATGAGTCTCATTTGGCCGCTGAACCTGGTCCTCCACAGCTTAATTCTGAAATCAATCAGAGACCAAAAAGGGTCACTAAACCTCCTGAAAGATATGGTTTTGAAGACATGGCTGCCTATGCATTACATGCAGCTGAAGAAATAGATTCAAATGAACCAGCCACTTACCAAGAAGCTATCAATCATCCTGAAGCTGAAAATTGGTTGTTAGCTATGAAAGAGGAAATGGAATCTTTATATAAGAATCAGACCTGGAAACTTGTTGAACTACCTAAAGGAAGACATGTGGTAGGTTGCAAGTGGATATTCAAGAGAAAACCTGGTCTTTCAGAAAAGGAAGGGATAAGATGCAAGGCTAGGTTAGTTGCCAAGGGATTTAGCCAGAAAGAAGGAATAGATTTCAATGAAATTTTTTCTCCTGTGGTCAGACATACATCCATCAGGGTTCTGCTTGCTATAGTGGCAAACCAAGATCTGGAACTTGAACAACTTGATGTCAAGACTGCTTTTCTCCATGGAAGATTGGAAGAAAATATTCTAATGAAACAACTTGAAGGTTTTGAAGTTCAAGGAAAAGAAAGGTATGTTTGTCAACTACAGAGGTCCTTGTATAGGTTGAAACAATCTCCAAGGCAATGGTACATGAGGTTTGACAGCTTTATCACCAGCCAACTGCTGTGTTTATCACAACAAGGTGGAGGATGAATCAATGATTTATCTTCTACTCTATGTAGATGACATGCTTATTGCAGCAAAAAACATGTGTGATATACAAAATCTGAAGATTCTCCTGAATGGTGAATTTGATATGAAAGATCTAGGGGATGTGAAGAAAATCTTAGGAATGGAAATCTATAGGGACAGAACTCAGAAAAGGCTATTTTTGTCTCAAAAGGATTACATTCAGAAGATACTTGTGAGGTTTGGAATGGCTGATTCTAAACCTATCAGCACTCCCCTTTCAGAAAAAGAGAAGTTGTCTACTGTGATAAAGGTTCAAGCTCAAGCTGATCAGGACTACATGTCAAAGGTTCCATAATCATGTGTTGTTGGCAGTCTCATGTATGCCATGGTTTGCACCAGACCTGACCTTTCTTATGCTGTTAGCATGGTTAGTAGGTTCTTAAACCAACCTCAGAAGGAACATTGGAAAGTTGTAAAGAGAATTTCTCAGATATCAAAAAGGGACTGCAGATGTAGGTTTGATCTATGGATCTCACTCAGATTGCTGCCTTACTGGCTATTCTGGTGCATGTTTTGCTGCTAATCTTGTCAAGAGAAGGTCATTAACAGGGTATGCTTACACCCTTGGTGGCTGCTTGGTGAGTTGGAAGGCAACACTTCAACCTTCTGTTGCCCTCTCAACTACCGAGGCTGAATATATGGCTCTTACTGAAGCTGCAAAAGAAGGAATTTGGCTGAGAGGTCTGATAAATGATCTTGGAATTAATCAAGAATATGGTAACATCTACTATGACAGCCTTAGTGCTATATGCTTGGCCAAGGATCAGGTTCATCATGATAGAACCAAGCATATAGATGTTAGATATCACTTCATTCGGTCAGAAAGAAGAATCAAAGTTCATAAGATCAGCACTCTGCACAATCCTACTGATATGTTCACAAAGCCAGTTCTAAAGAGCAAGTTTGATCACTGCTTAAGCTTGCTCAATGTTGACTGCTGGGGATAAGATCATGAGTGTTTGGAGGGAGCAGTTTGTGTCCTATATGGATGTTAGTTCAAGGTGGTGAATTGTTGGGCTGTGACCTAAATCCATAAGGAAGTTTATTCTGTTATTTTTTTTTGTTTTGTCCTCTGCCTATATAAGGCAAGGATGTCCTGTATTTCAAAGATAGAATAAGCTTCCACTTGTATACTGCAACTATAATAAAAGCTTTCTGTTTTTCCCTCCCGTGGATGTAGCCTTTCTCAAGGTGAACCACGTAATCCTATGTGTGTTCTTTCTCATGCTTCTCTCTTTCACCTTTGCTGCACAATTCGGTGTGTATGACATTTCTGGTCTACTGCATTTTCTGCTGTTGTTCTTGCTTGTTCTTCATCACTTCCATAACAATAACAACAACAACAATCACAACAATAGACTTATCCCACTAGGTGATGTCATGTACATGGATTACATGTCATTGGACTTAGTTAAAAATCAAATCTTAGATATTATTCACCATCCATGCAATAATGTAACAAGGAAAACTAATCCTACTTTCACCATAAGAAATATAATGAAGTGTATGGGAAGTAAATTCCCTCAAATAAATAAATATTGGGAAAAATAAATAGACCACTGGAACCAACAGTCAAATGCCTTTTATTTTTTAGCATTTTCAAGTTGTGACCATTAGATTATAATTATACAAAAGATATGCATGATAGAAACTAAAATTGAAAGTGTAGTCATCTCATCACCCATGTCAAGTTCCATTTCAGAGGAATCTGAATCAACATTAGTAGAACCAATTTCAAGAGAATTAGATTCAACAACATCCATAAAAGCATATTCACTCTCTTCAACAGCCAAAAAGTTGCAATAAGCACACTCCCCTCCAAATTGGGAAGCCGACATTGCAACATTAACAAGAGTCTCTTCTAATCCAGAGAATCACTAGACTCTTATGGTAAATAAACAAATTTTCTTTTCTTTACTTGGTGTGTTACACCAACTTGCCCCAATCCAGAAAACAAAAAAAAAAACTCGCATTAAATATTTTTTGCTCTATCTGACATCTACTTTTTCTTCCATCTAAATAATAAGTTGGCCATTAGCCTGAATTGTACTTCCTATGCAAAGACCCATCACTTGATAGAGTTAGAGCACTATCATCAACTATTAGCTTCTAATAAACATTTAGATCATCAGAAAATGAGAATAAACATCTCAAAAGGAAATATTAGGGCCAAACCTCTTTACCCTGATGTTGCGTATGATTTTTTCTTTTCATTGTCATTTCTTAATGTCTAGATACATGAATATGCCTTTCTTAACAGTATATTATATGATCTACAATTGATCTAGTCAGAAGCATCACCTATTTTTTCTTGCTTCTTTAACATTTACCTCTCGAGTTGAAGAGCATGAAGAATGGCATCTTCTCTACGTGTATATTTCTCTTTTTTCTTTAACAGCATACCCTGGGTGGACTCCGCCCTTTCAATATATCCATCAAATTCACCACATCAGAATGCCTTCATGCGCTTGGATTTCTCAAATTGTACCAATCTCTGTTAAAAATAATACCAACGCACATGAGGAAAATAAAAAAATACTAATGACATGCATCAACACTGGATATCATAAGAACAAGTCTCTATAACTTTCTAACTCACATAGAGTTGGCACCATTCAATAAGTATATACTCACATTCACAATCACATAAACTTTAACTTAATTGCTAGTGGCTAAACTAAAACAAAGGAACACTATAATAATCAAGAAAGTGTGATATGAATTATTGAATAAGAATAATAAATGTAATAAAAGGAAAAAAAAGACAATTACTTGTTGGAATCTTCCTTTCTGAGAAGCTCAACGATAAGTGCGATGTGGGTTAGGGCACATTATTCCATTCAGATTTGGGAAATTTCATTTTTAGGGTTTTCAATTTTGACTTTGCTTAATTAAAAGCTTGAATCTTCTAGAAGCACCATGAGCTAACCTCAAATCCATCACCATAACGAAGTCACACCTACCATTCTAAAAACTTAATTCCATTCCAAAACAACCATATATAGGGACCAAAATACAACATTCCAAAACAACCATATAACCTCAAACTCATAATGATGGGTCGTACCAAAACTGTCATCGATTACCAATTTCAAAGACGATTTTTCAAAAACCATCATTGAAAAAGTCACACTAATTACAAAAATGTCACTACCTTCAAAACGACAACGGTTTTGATAAAACCATAGTCGAATCACCATCGTAAAAACTATGTTTTGTAGTAGTGGAAGAAAAGATCAAGTAATAAACTGAAGAATCCAAACTGACTTTGTTAGTGTTGTCTATTGCATTGTCATTGTAAATTTTTTATTCTAGAAGATCGGTTAAAGATGATATTTAGCCATTTTTCATGTTCAACTTCACATCTAAAATTTCTTAGGTTTAGTTTCACTGTATAATTAGATATCATCTTTTTGAAAAGAATTTTGTTACTTGTAAAATAGAATGCTCGAGAAAGTTATTGAAAAATTATAATGATAAAATCCTTATACATTCATAAACTATTATTGTAATTTATCATTAAGAATTTATTTAATGTCTATTTTGGTCTTTTAGTTTATTTTTTAGGTTTAATTTGATACTCTAATTCAAACATACTATTTTCATGGACTATGTTCGGCAAAACTAGCTGAAAGCTAGAATGCTAGTTGGAAACTAAAAATTCACCTTATTAATTTAAAAATATTATGTGAAACTAGTTGTTAAAATAGCTGAAAATTGTAAAATTACTAGAAAAAATAAATTCATAATTTATTTAAAATGGATAAACAGAAAATTTGATAAATATATTAAGGATAAAAATGAAAAAAAAAATAGAAATTAGAAGCTAGCATTTAAAAAAAAATACTTCAAGTAAAGTTTCAAAAAATGTTAGAAGTTATTGAGAAACTATTAAAAAAACTTATCTATCGAACAATCAAATGAGTTTTTCAACTAATTAATAAAAAAACTAAAAAACTAACTGAAATGTCTTGTCGAACATTACCATGATTTTCTGACATTATTGCCTGTTGTGTCCCCTTCGACAGGTTCTTGGTTGAGTACCATAATCTCATTGCAGACGAGCAAAGCCCAACACTGTTGTGACAAGTTCTTAGTCTTCATCATCACAAATCACAATTCACAATTGTTTCTCGTAATCACAAACCATAACGTGAGATCAATTCTTTTACATATTTATTTAAATATTTAAAATTTAATAAATAATTTTTTAATGAATAATAAGTTTAACAAAAATATTTGTTATTAATTTCATGTGTAAAACTAGATATACGATCTATTACTAAAATAAAATAAAGTATATATAAACTCAAAAATCTATTTTCTTATATATGTTTCTTTATTATTATTTTTATTTTTCTTTTTTCTTTTTTTAAAATTCTTATAAATACATAAAGGATCTCAAGGGAGGATTTCCCATATCCTTCATTGCCTTTATATTTTTTCTTAATGCCCATAACATATTTTTGTTTGTATGTCAATTTTTGCATTCCTCAATTCACTCTAATTATGTAGGATCTCATATATTTCACTTCTTTTCTAATTGTGACACAACAAACTCAATTTGTAACCTTGTTTTGTATTATTCATAAACTTGAAAATATTTTATAAAAAGGTCTAGCTCACACACCTATCATTAATTATCAATTACTTCATTCAGTCAATCAATCAGTTACTTTGATTAAAATGGCTCCACTAAGGACACATGTCAACTTCTTATAAAATTTGCCTAAACTAGCATCTAAATATCTAAGTTTGTCCCTTTTGTTCTCATTTTTTATTATTTTTGATCAATTTTTTTCTTTCTTCTCCATTTAGTTTATGATCTTCTCTCTTCTTCCAAAATCTTTTAGACAACACCTCAAAAAACCTCCTCTGGTCACCAACTCTATATATGAAACTTAAATTTACATGACCATCATAAATGAAATCTTACCCAATTTCTTCAATATTTTTTTTTGTTTGGCATTATTGAATTTGCGATTGAAATTGCTTGCTATGTGTCGGACACAGTAAACATGATAACCGTGGGGAGGTTGCCAACCAAGTGCTTCGTTAGCCACAGTAGACTTTATACTCACGTGACGATCAAATATGAGACAAATACCATTTTTATCTGTGACATGTTCACGCAAGTGTGCCAAAAACTATGACCACGTTGTTAACGTCTCACCTTCGACCACGGCGAATGCTAGAGGAAGCACACCACCATTTCCATCTTGTGATGTGCCCATTAAGAGGGTCCCACGGTATTTGTCGTACAAATGTGTGCCGTCAACTTGTATGATTGGCTTACAATACTTGAAAGCCTCTTTACATTGACCAAAAGTCCAAAACACTCTATGAAACTGACGGTGTTTGCGACTAACCGTATTCCCAATAATAAAATTGTCATGTAGTATTTGAAAATATGATCCAGGAGAATGATTTTGCATGTGTGTTAGCCATGATGAAATTTTCGCATATGACTCTTCCCAATCGCCATATTCAATTGCAATGGCTTTTGTTTCGCAAACCAAGCTTTTTTGTACGACACCTTGTAGGAAAATTCACCGTTAATCCTCTCTTAAATCAAAGAAACTTTTATTGATGGATCTTTTCTGATCATGCCTGTCAATAAAATAACAAAATTTAAATGACAATTAACGCAAAAGTAGCATAATATGAACATAAAATACGTACCTACTACACAAGTGGCAATTAAATCTGAATCAAGCTTCTCGTGATCTTGTGTCATGGTCATATTGAGACATGTGTGTGGTCCACCCCATTGTGTGACTTTCCATGAATAAGTTTTTTTAGATAAAATTGTCCTCATATAGAAAGGGAAAGGACACTTTACGCTTTTATTCAAGCAACAAACGACATACTTGTTCGATTTGCTTTCAACAACTTTGAAACTTTGATGCACCTTCATAACATATTGTTTGACTACATTTTTGACCGCATCTTTACTATCAAAATCCATGCCAACATATAATTCTTGGCCAACATTAAAACTCGATGGCATCCCCAAACCACAAATGTCCTCCTCATCAGGATGACTCCAGTTGATATTGTTATAATGCAAAGCATCATTCCAAAATGGATTTTGAATTCCTTGTACACCTAATAGTTCAAAAAAAAATTTCAAATCATACTTATTTAGCATTAAATACAATTGTCATCAAATGATAAATGTATTCACCTATTTTTTTTACAGGAAATTATACCTTCTGCTGGGTGAACAATTCTTACTGGTTGAATCATGTCGGTGACTTCATCGTCATCGTCTGTATCAGATATACCGTCAATACTATCATCTTCATCTAAAGACTCTTCAACGTATGAGTTAGACATAAGATAATCATCATCATCATCTTCATCACCATGTAAATTGCTCTACTCACATTTCTTGGCGGTTGCACCTCATTATTAGATAAATTATTTCCACATGATGTAAGAGAATTTGCAGAATGAAACATAGAACCACCAACCACATCCTTTTCTATGTACAATTCCATAACTGACATTTGATCTTGTTGTTGAAAACTTTCGAGCATGGTTTCAACATCTTCGTCATCACAAATTTGCAACGCAACATATTTTCCAGACACTAAAAATCTACAACTAATAGCAGAAATAATTTCATTATTTTCTAACTTTACCTTATCTCCAATTTTTCTTCTTCAAAGCATTGAAACTAATTCCACGTTTAATTTGAATCGCTTTTTTACTGCCTTCAAATATTACACCATCATTCTCTTCATATACCCTTCCATTGAAATACAACACTGTTATAACCGAACTCATGATGTACCTACAAAAACAATATTTTAAATAATTAATCATAATAAATTAAAAATAATAAAATGTAATCACAAAAAGTCCCTTTACTGGAACTTGACATTAAAACTTTATTCTATAGAAAAATTATTAACTTCAAATAAATATGATGGTAGACACTTAAAAAACATAAACAATTCCAAGGTAGTAATTTTAAAGGCAAAATAAACCATAAACAAAGTTAGTATTATAAATAATTAGTCTTAACAATAATAACTTCAAAATAAAAAAAGGTAATTAAAAAATTACTACAAATACATTAAAATAAATATGATGCCAGAAACTTAAAAGTATAAATTTAAAAAGGGAGAACAAAGCATCAAAGAACACTTTCAAACTAGACATTTTAATTACATTGCTAAGCATCAACGAAGTTATTATTATAAAGGCACACAACATCAACACCAACCTAATCTAATTAAAAAAATACTACACACTTCAGATTGAAATTTTTTTCCGCACTCAACATACTTACTTCAAATAAATATAATGCCAAAATTTTTTTATTTTAAACACCATTCAAGTTGAACACTCATAAATTTTTAACACACACCAACAAACCATGAACATCAACCTAATCTAATTAAAAAAATACTACAACTTCATATTAAAAAAAATTCCACACTCAAAATACTTACTTCAAATAAATATGATGCAACAAATTTTTTTAATTTTAAACACAGTTGAAAGTACAAGGTACATCAATTTTTAACACACTAACAAAGCATCAACACCAACCTAATCTAATTAAAAAAATACTAAAAACTTCATATTCAAAATATTTTTTCCAGACTCAAAATATTTTCTTCAAATAAACATGATGGCACAAATTTTTTTATTTTAGACACACTTTTACTTCAACCCTCACAAATTTTTAACACACACGAACAAGCATATCGAATATAAATCTAATTTAATTAAAATAATAATAAAAACTCCACATTCAAACTTTATTCTGGCCTAAAAAAATTACTTCAAAAAAAAATTTGATGCCAAAAAATTGTTTGATTGGGAATTTCGAACCTTGAAGGCTGACAAATTTAAACTTCAAGAAGGCAAATTTTGAGGGTTTCAACAAGTTTTCAAAACATTGAAAAGCAAGTTTTCAAAACACTAAAGCAATTTTGAAGACGTGTTGGACCTATTTAAAGACCCTAAATCGCCAAATCCAGTGGCTACTCCCATTTAGCCTAACTCGCCAATGCCAATGGCTACTTCCCTTTAGCCTGCACCCTTGCCCTTGCCAACTGAAAAAGCCTGCCAACTAAAAAGCCTGAAAAGGCTGAGAAGCCTGCACCCTGTGCTTGGAACTCACCAGTTTGACTGGCTACTCCCCCTTGCATGGCGAAATCGCCAATGGGGCTGGGGACACCATGGAACCCGCTAGTGGCAATGGCGTATTCGCCACGTGTCATAGCCACAGCAAATGCGCCAATGGAGCTGGTGGTTTGCATGGTTTTTGCATGCACTTTACGTAGAAAATAACACCATTATGGAATTAGTTTGAAAACAGACTTATTTCGAGAATAACTTTATAAAAGTGCCCCCTTTAGGGCAATTTGACTGCAGGACTTAGACCCAATTTTGAGTCACTCCTTTTAATGTTTGGTTGTCAATCTTTGACATCTCATAAGCTTTGTAGTGGGTGGAACCAACATGTGACAATACCTACAAATTCTCTGCACTTGCCTGCGTTAAAAAGCATGCATCTTGCATATGTCAATTTTACTACAAGTGACAATGACTGTGCTGAGACATTCTCATACTTTCTCGTCTTGAGTACTTTGGTACTTGAAGATTTTTCTTTGCATAATGATGCATAAGCCCTCCGCATATTTAATCATACCCTTTGGATATATAACACCCTTTCCCATTTGAGAATACAACAACAACAAGATTTCAAACTTGTGTTGTCTACTCTAGATCTTAGAGTGTGTTCCGATAAGAAATTTAAAATTCCGAAAAATTTTAAATTTTAAGAATTTTAAATATTTTAATTGAAATTATTTTATTTTTAAAATTTTGTGTTTGGATAAAAAAATATAAAACGGTGAGGATGAAAGAAAATGAATGTAAAAATAAGAGAAGATATGGTTGGTGTGCTCCCAAAGGGAAGGGGAAGTTGAAGGGGAACCGGGACACGACAGCGTACACCAGCACATCCAACTACAACATTCAATCAATGACACAAGGCATGACCTAGGCCCTCCGCGCTGGTGAGCACCTCCACTGCATGATGCGTAGCGATGACTGCTCTCTTGACTGGCAGGTGCAGTTCTACGTGTTTCCCTACGCCCACACCCAATCAATGCTCCACGAGTTCAAACAGTGTTTCTTGAAGAAGAAGATCATCGACGTGAGGAAAGAGTCGCGAATTCGAGAATGAGATTTTGGAAACTTTCAAGTGGAAGAGTGGACGGAGGTTATAAAGGAAATACGCGAACGTTTTGAAAGATTCTTCTATCAAGAAGAGAATTTCAATTTCTCACATTTCAGAAGGAAATTGAAATTTCATATTTTTAGTTGTTTAAAATTCTGTTTTAAAATTCCAAAAATTTAAATTCTTCATAAAAAAATCCAAACAATGAATTTTATATTACAAAAATTTAAATTCTCTGATAAATTACTTTCCTCAGTTAAAATTTTCTATCCAAACGCACTCTTAGTTCTTCCTTTGTCAATAGTTTTCTTAGTCACCAACTCTCCACCACATGCAATCTTTCTTTTCTTGAAGAAGTAAACCTTCCGTCGGATTCAACTATATGGTGACAAATTCGTGTCTCATAAAATGGCTGCAAGTGCTTTCCAATGTAAAGATATTGATATTCTCTTTGGATACCCTTCAAATAATACTAGATGTAAGTTACTTTAGAATGTTTTTGCATCTTTATTTTTTTTTTATGCTCGTAGCATGTCTACATTCTTATGTCAAAATTTTGCCAATACTCAATCTTGTATTTGAAAATATCAATTTAAATGTGTCTTCACTTCACTCTAATTGTGTAGGATCTCTCAAATCCCAGCTCAATAAAACCTCAACCTTCGTACTTTGTTAGATTGGAGTCATTGAAAGTGAAAAAGGAATTGGTTGCAGACATATCTGATGAGGAATTTTACAGAACACGGATCTTTTACAGAACATCCTGCATTTTTCTATTTTAACGTATGCTATGAATTTTTTCTTATTTGGCTTTTACCAATGGAAAATCTTAAAATTAAGACACAGATCTTTTATTCTTTTGTTATTGGAGGAGGATGAGGAGAGAAATATTCGATTTAAAACAAAAAGTTTATGTCAAATATTGTTGGAAAAATAAAAGATGATTTTGTAGCACTTTCCACGACAAATATAAATCGTCTTTGAAGCTGTCATCATGGAAAGTAAATACTTTCCACAATAATTTTTAAATCATTTTAGAATGTCGGTTTCTATATCAGTTTTATTAGAAACCATCTTAAATTATTTTATTTATTGTTAATTTAAAAAATGTTTAAAACATTAAGATTCTAAGACAATTTTTAGAAAAATCATCTTGGAAACTACATATTCTAAGATGGTTTTTAGAATAACAGTCTTAGACTTTGTAATTTCTAAACCAATTTTTAGAGAAACTGTTATTATTTTTTGAATGTCTTTTTTTTTGTTTTACATCAAACCCAATCTCCAATTTCAGAAAAACCGACACACGGTAATAAACAACTAAATATATATTTTTGCTCAAATAATTATCAATAAATTATTAACTACTTATAATGTTTACAATAAACATTTATGCATGATATAAATTCCTCTTATATCCACCATGACATCCATAGTTTTTCTCAATGTTTATAAAATGGAGCAAACCCTTTATTTTTTCAATATCCTTTCAAGGCTGTCTAATCCTCTTAAGCCCATGCATCCCAATTGTAACATCTCATTTTTCGTAAATAAAATAAAAAAGCTTTTTAGTAAAAAAAATAAAATAAAGTTTTAGAAAATGGTGAGGTTTTTATAATTAAATAAGTAAAGAAAAATAACTATATTAAAATAATGATTTGAAGAAAAAATATATTTGATTTATTAATTTGATAGGAAATAAAATAGAGTTCCTTTTATAAAATAATAAAAATAAATAAATAGAGTAAATAATAGGCTATGAGAGTACCCTATCTAAGGCATCTTAGGTCAGTTTTTAGACTGATGATACTCTCTATGCCACCTCTTCTTCTCAATTTCGTTTTTCCTTCTCCTCCTCCCAAAACCTTCACTTTTTCCCGTATATAACCAAACATGTCCCAGAAAATGACGATCTTGGACTCATTCACCGTTGGATTGTCGTGAAATTTGAGCACCAGGTTTGGAACTGATTTCCAAACATTTTCACCATTGGGAATTACGAAAAGATGTCGGAGCTGAGAGATATACCCTTCGCATTGTAACCTTTTCTTTTCTCATAGAAAAGCAAAAACATTCTCAGTAAAATTATGATCCCAAACTCGTTAACCATTGGATTGTTGTGAAAGTTTGATATGTAGTTCGTGATTCATTTTCGCATACCTTAACCGTTGAGATTTGTGAGAAAATATTTACGGAGAGAGAAAACAGAATCGCACAAAGCAGTACAAAATGAAGGAGAAAGGCTCTTAAAAATCTTATAATTATATTCCACGGTACATTGGTCAATCTTCAACATGTTCTGAAGTTTTAAAACCTTTCCAATAAATATAAGCTGCAAAACCAATTGTTGATTTCACGGTAAGAGATAGGGACGAGTGTAGGCAACAAAATCATCATATTGTACATATCTAATAAGGCATTTGTTGGGTTACAATCACCATCCAATGTTATTTTTAAGGAAAATGAGAAGAAAAGATGTAAGAATGTAGAAGAAGTAAAATTTGACCCAAGGAATTTGTTTCAATACTACAACAACAATCATAACAATAGACTTATCCCACTAGGTGATGTCATGTACATGGATTACATGTCATTGGACTTAGTTAAAAATCAAATCTTAGATATTATTCACCATCCATGCAATAATGTAACAAGGAAAACTAATCCTACTTTCACCACAAGAAATATAATGAAGTGTATGGGAAGTAAATTACCTCAAATAAATAAATATTGGGAAAAATAAATAGACCACTAGAACCAACAATCAAATGCCTTTTATTTTTTAGCATTTCAAGTTGTGACCATTAGATTATAATTATACAAAAGATATGCATGATAGAAACTAAACTTGAAAGTGTAG
The DNA here is from genome assembly GCF_004193775.1 of Glycine soja. Lineage (NCBI taxonomy): Eukaryota > Viridiplantae > Streptophyta > Magnoliopsida > Fabales > Fabaceae > Glycine > Glycine soja. Next base: position 38,361 of record NW_021143709.1, on the reverse strand, counting down.
TCATCTCATCACCCATGTCAAGTTCCATTTTAGAGGAATCTGAATCAACATTAGTAGAACCAATTTCAAGAGAATCAGATTCAACAACATCCATAAAAGCATATTAACTCTCTTCATCAGTCAAAGAGTTGCAATAAGCACACTCCCGTCCAAATTGGGAAGCCGACATTGCAACATTAACAAGAGTCTCCTTCTAATTGGTGTGTTACACCAACTTGCCCCAATCCAGAAAACAAAAAAAAAATAAAATAAAATACACGCATTAAATAATTTTTGCTCTATCTAACATCTACTTTTTCTTACATCTAAATAATAAGTTGGCCATTAGCCTGAATTGTACTTCCTATGCAAAGACCCATCAATTGCAAGAGTTAGAGCACTATCATCAACTATTAGTTTCTAATAAACATCTGGATCATTAGAAAATGAGAACAAACATCTCAAAAGGAAATATTAGGCCCAAACCTCTTTACCCAGATGTTGCATATGATTTTGTTTTTTCATTGTCATTTCTTAATGTCTAGATACATGAATACGCCTTTCTTAACAGTATATTATATGATCTACAATTGATCTAGTCAGAAGCATCACCTATTTTTTCTTGCTTCTTTAACATTTGCCTCTCGAGTTGAAGAGCATGAAGAATGACATCTTCTCTACGTGTATATTTCTCTTTTTTTCTTTAATAGCATACCCTGGGTGGACTCCGCCCTTTCAATACATCCATCAAATTCACCACATCAGAATGCCTTCACATGCTTGGATTTCTCAAATTGTACCAATCTCTGTTAAAAATAATACCAACGAACACAAGGAAAATAAAAAAATACTAATGACATGCATCAACACTGGATATCATAAGAACAAGTCTCTATAACTTTCTAACTCACAAAGAGTTGGCACCATTCAATAACTATATACTCACACTCACAATCACATAAACTTTAACTTAATTGCTAGTGGCTAAACTCAAACAAAGGAACACTATAATAATCAAGAAAGTGTGATATGAATTATTGAATAAGAATAATAAATGTAATAAAAGGAAAAAAAAGACAATTACTTGTTGGAATCTTCCTTTCTGAGAAGCTTAACGGGAGTTCCTGAACAAGGAGAAGTAAGATGAGAAGTAGAAAGGTGATCAAAGCCAAGTATTTGACCTGGCCACCACAAACCATTCCTTCTTCGAACCCAAACAATCGATCCAACATCACAATCCACTAGACCTAACCCAAACACTCCATCTCCCTCACTCTACCTTTCATTTTCTCTCTTTTTCGCTTCCCCAATTTTTCTCTTGATTTCTTTTGGTCTTTCGATATTAATAGATGGATGTGATGCCTTAGCTGCTGATGAAGAAGGACGATGAATAAAACGACAAAAAGTGCGATGTGGGTTAGGGCACATGATTCCATTCAAATTTGGGAAATTTCATTTTTAAGGTTTTCAATTTTGACTTTGCTTAATTAAAAGCTTGAATCTTCTAGAAGCACCATGAGCTAACCACAAATCCATCACTATAATGAAGTCACACCTACCATTCTAAAAACTTAATTCCATTCCAAAACGACCATATATAGGGACCAAAGTACAACATTCCAAATCACCATCTATAGAAAAGTTCAACAGTGTTCTACATATGTTCCAACCAAGCACGCATAGACAAACATGTCATTAACACAAATTATAAGCAAACAAAGATAGGAAGACCGCGAGGGGGAATGAGCGAGGGAAAATGAACCTTACAAACGATGAGAGAGTGAAGCTATTGTGAGGGCGAGGGCATGCAATGATGACGACAATAACACACACGAGCTTCGACAACTACACTGGACAACTTCGACATAGACGCTTTTCGTAACATCCCATTTTTTCGTAAAAATAAATAAATAAATAAATATAGAGTAAATAATAGACTGAGTACCCTAGGTATAAATAGCTATGTTAAGTCAGGTGTCTTCCTCTTCGCTTCATTTTCGTTTTTCTCTTTTCTCCTCTCAAAACTCTTTCTTTTTCCCGCAGTCTACCTAACCCGTCTCAGAAAAACGATGATCTCAGAATCATTCACCGTTGGATCGTCGTGAATTTTTATCAGCACGTTCACAACCCAATTACGAGCATTCTCACCGTTGGGAATTCCAAAAACATGTCGGAGCTAAGAGACATACCTCTCGCACCGTAGCTTTCTCTTTTCCCACAAAAACCAAAAACAGTTTCAGTAAAAATACGATCCCGGTTTTGTCAACCGTTGGATTTTCATGAAAGTTGGATATGTATTAAGAAATGCAATTGCGCACACTTTCACCGTTGGGATGTACGAGATAATATTCGTGGAGGGAGAAACAGAATCGCATGAAGACAGTACAAGTGGAGGTTTCAATCCCTTCTCCGTCTCTCTGACGTTTGGGAACTCTATCGGAGCAGTCAGAGGAAAAATTGGAGGAATCTCAGGGAACCGCTAGAGATGCTGTGATCGCTTTCGGAAGACACGTGAGTCCGCTTAGAGGTAAGGGATGAGTTATTCACAATTGAGGATTAGTGAGAACATGTGTATGGATCCTTAAAGTATCAATTGAAATGAGTTTTGGGGTGTTTTTGCAATTTTCATTTTTTCCTTATAATTATTACGGTGAATTATATTTGTTTGATGAATCAGTTGATGTCCCAATGAGAAATTGCTGTGAAATTGATGTGTGTTGTTTGTGTTTGGATCCTGTGATGATCTTGAACTTGTGTTCGGGGGAGCAGATGACTAGGTGAATTGCTTTAAGGAACCTTGTGCTGAAGGACGTCAAGACACAACGCTCTGATAGGATGTGTCATTGGGATATAGGGTTTTATATTAATTGTATGAAGTCTTAGACGATCTTGTTTGAACCGAGATAACTTTATTATTTATTTGTACAAGTTTGAATATCATATAGAAGAAAGTGAATGTGAGCCTTTTATCCCTTTGAAAGACTTGTATTTAAAAATGTAAAAAAAAAAATACTTTTAATTAATATTTGAATTTTTATTCCTTTACTAGTATATATGTGAGAGGTAGAGGGTGTCACACTTTTTAGGGTGTGACTAAGTCAGAGAGACAGAGGGAACAAAGAAGGTGAGGTATGAGTGAGACGAACTCAGAGGTTAAAACCAGGCATGAGAAAAAAATACTTCACTTTGCAAAGAATTTGAATTGTCAATTTCAATGATGGGTCGTACCAAAATTGCCATCGATTACCAATTTCAAAGACGATTTTTCAAAAACCATCATTGAAAAAGTCACACTAATTACAAAAATGTCACCACCTTCAAAACGACAACGGTTTTGATATAACCAGGGTCGAATCACCATCGTAAAAACTATGTTTTGTAGTAGTTGAAGAAAAGATCAAGTAATAAACTGAAGAATCCAAACTGACTTTGTTAGTGTTGTCTATTGCATTGTCATTGTAAATTTTTTATTCTAGATGGTTGGTTAAAGATGACATTTAGCCATTTTTCATGTTCAACTTCACATCTAAAATTTCTTAGGTTTAGTTTCACTGTAGAATTAGATATCATCTTTTTGAAAAGAATTTTGTTACTTGTAAAATAGAATGCTCGAGAAAGTTATTGAAAAATTAGATTGAAAATGAGATAATAAAATCCTTATACATTCATAAACTATTATTGTAATTTATCATTAAGAATTTATTTAATGTCTATTTTGGTCTTTTAGTTTATTTTTTAGGTTTAATTTGATACTCTAATTCAAACATACTATTTTCATGGACTATGTTTGACAAAATTAGTTGAAAGCTCGAAAGCTAGTTGAAAACTAAAAAGATACCTTATTAATTTAAAAATATTCTGCGAAACTAGTTGTTAAAATAGCTGAAAATTGTAAAATTACTAGAAAAAAAATAAATTCATAATTTATTTAAAATGGATAAACAAAAAATTTGATAAATATATTAAGGATAAAAATGAAAAAAATAGAAATTAGAAGCTAGAAGCTAGCATTTTTCTAAAAAAGATACTTCAAGTAAAGTTTCAAAAAATGTTAGAAGTTATTGAGAAACTATTAAAAAAACTTATCTATCGAACTATCAAATGAGTTTTTCAACTAATTAATAAAAAAACTAAAAATTAACTGAAATGTCTTGTCGAACATTACCATGATTTTCTGACACCATTGCCTATTGTGTCCCCTTCGATAGGTTCTTGGTCGAGTACCATAATCTCATTGCAGATGAGCAAAGCCCTACACCGTTGTGACAAGTTCTTAGTTTTCATCATCACAAATCACAATTCACAATTGTTTCCCATAATCACAAACCATAATGTGAGATCAATTTTTTACATATTTATTTAAATATTTAAAATTTAATAAATAATTATTTGATGAATAATAAGTTTAACAAAAATATTTGTTATTAATTTCATGGGTAAAACTAGATATACAATCTATTACTAAAAGAAAATTAAGTATATATAAACTCAAAAATCTATTTTCTTATATATGTTTCTTTATTATTATTTTTATTTTTAATTTTCCTTTTTTTAATTCTTATATATACATAAAGGATCTCAAGGGAGGATTTTCCATATCCGTCATTGCCTTTATATTTTTTCTTAATGCCCATAACATATTTTTGTTTGTATGTCAATTTTTGCATTCCTCAATTCACTCTAATTATGTAGGATCTCATATATTCCACTTCCTTTCTAATTGTGACACAACAAACTCAATTTGTAACCTTGTTTTGTATTATTCATAAACTAGAAAATATTTTGTAAAAAAGGTCTAGCTCACACATGGATCCAACTTTGCCGCCTATCATTAATTGTCAATTACTTCATTCAGTCAATCAATCAGTTACTTTGATTAAAATGGCTCCACTAAGGACACATGTCAACTTCTTATAAAAGCTGCCTAAACTAGCATCTAAATATCTAAGTTTGTCCTATTTGTTCTCATTTTTTATTAGTTTTGATCAGTTTTTTTCTTTCTTCTCCATTTAGTTTATTCTTTTCTCTCTGCTTTCAAAATCTTTCAGACAACACCTCAAAAAACCTCCTCTGGTCACCGACTCTAATGCGATTTTTGGCTTGTCAGGGCTGCAGCTTGAAAAAGTAAATCGATTAAAACGTTTCTGACATTCTATTATTCATTTCCCCCAAAAAAATTCCAGAAAATAGCACCATGGCCCTTTAGTGTAAATATCCTTAATACCCCCTCGGATTTCCCAACAATTGATATTAGAGTCGATGATTTGACTTAGTGATTGGCTTGAACAAGTGAAGAAGACGAAAATGAATCCATGAACATGGGGATCCCTTGAATTGAAAATGACTTCCACTCAAGGGGGAAACTACCATGTGGAAGAGAATTACAATTGAAAGGGGGGGGGGGGGGGACTATTGTAATATTAAGATTTTGAAGTTAAAGTGTGATGTCAAATTCATTTAAACGAGATTGATGTAACAAGATCCCAAAAAAAACACAAAGGATGTCAATATTAATAGACAATGTAATTCAGTTGAAAAATAGGTTTAAATGTGGTTTTGTCCTCATAAGTTCGCATTTTTTTTTAATTTTAGTGTCTCTAAGTTTTTTTTATTTATTTTTAGTTCCCATAAGTTTACATTTTTTTTTTTCAGTTTTTGTGCATGGAATTTGTTTTGTTCATTTTTAGTTCATATAAGTTTGTAATATTTCAATTTGGTCCCTCTAAGTTTGATTTTTTTTTTTTTCAATTTTAGTGTGAACTTACAAAGACTAAACTGAGGGAATGTTGAAGATGACGACAGATAAGAGACAACAGAAGCGAAGCAGAAGTGACAGAGAAGAGGAAAGGGACAGGCTGAGTGAGTTGCCTGACTGTGTTGTGCTCCACATAATGGAATTTATGGACACAAAATATGCTGTACAAACTTGTGTCTTGTCTAAAAGATGGAAGGACCTTTGGAAGCGTCTAACTTATCTTGGATTCAATACAACCCTCTTTAAAAATGTTGTCAAATTCAACAAATTTGTGTCTCGCGTTCTGTCTGGCCGAGATGGTTCAGTTTCCCTGCTCAATCTTGAATTCACGTGTCGCGGTATGGCAGAGCCCAAGCTCTTCAATAGGCTGATGAAATATGCTGTGCTGCACAATGTTCAGCAGTTTACAGTATCTCTAAATTTAAGCTTCAGACAGAGTTTCGAGTTTCGCCCCTACATCTTTTCCTGTGAGTCCTTGACATTTCTGAAGCTTTCATTTAATTCTTTTGACACCTCGATTGTAGCACTTCCAGGATCTCTGAACATGCCAGCATTAAAAAGCTTGCAACTTGAGGCTGTCTCTTTTACTGCAAGGGACAATGACTATGCTGAGCCGTTTTCTACCTGTAATGTGCTGAATACTTTGATACTTGATGGTTGTTCGTTGCATAAAGATGCAAAATTCCTCTCTATATCAAATTCTAGCCTCTCTAGTTTGACCATAAGTGGTAGCTTTGAAGGAGGAGCTTACAAAATTGCGCTTTCTACTCCAAACCTTAGTTCTCTCACAGTCACGGGTCATAATAATCACACAATCTCCTCCGCATGCAATCTTTCTTTCCTTGAAGAAGTAACCATTGACACCCTTGGTTATACACTTTTTCCGAATACAGACTTACTCATCATAAGCTGGCTGCAAGTTCTCACCAATGTAAAGATACTGAGGCTCTATTCGGGTACCCTTCTGACAATACTACGGGTTAGTTACTATGCTTTCTCCTCTTTACATCTTTTATTTTTTTCATAATGCTCATAAGATGGGTGTTCTTGTGTCAAATTTTTAGCCGATACTCAATCTTGCAATTAAGAATGTCAATTATAATATGCCTCCTATTCACTCTAATTGTGTAGGATATATCAAATCCTGTTTCGGTGAGTACTCAGCCTCCCTGCTTTGTTCAATTGAAGTCATTGATTTTGGCGAACCAACCATCTGCAGATATATCTTTTGAGCAACTAAAGAGAGCAGTGGAGTACCTACTTCAAAACTCTCCACAACGTAGAATTGATTAAATCTTCAGGTAGAGTTTTTTCCATATTATTCAGTTTTACTTATTTTATGCTTCTGTTTTTTCCATGATACAGTGAGACTCTCTTCCATCCATGTCATCATTGTTTTTTTTTTTTTTTTTATGAAACTACACTATGGGGAGCAATGTGTCTGAGACAAAAAATTTATTATTTTTTTGTTGGAGAATGCTGATGAGTAAAATATTCTGTTTACAACTGAATTGAGACTGCAACAGAAAACTAGTTTTTATTTGAGTTCTTTTGAAATGAGAACAAATATCTTTTAGTGGCAATCAGTTTATGTTGTCTTTGAAGTTTTTGCATGGTATGTGTTACAACAGTCTGGATCATCCTTAAAGAACAAAACTACCGAAGAAAAAAGGACACATACTAGACTGAGGAATCTGAAGTGGTTTTGTTTGCTAGTGTTGTATGTTGCATTATGACTGTGAAACTTTCAATCATGAAATTGGATCGAATCCTTCTTTTCACTTAAGGCTAAGATTTAGCTGTTATATTGTCATTCAATTTCACATCTGAAATTTCATAGAATTAGTTTCATGGTAGATCTAGATACAATCTTTTTGAAAAGCATTTTGGTAATTTCAAAATAGGAAGAGCTCAAAATGCATTTTTGAAAAGCCTTAAGCATGTATAGTACCTCTGCATTGCTGGCTAAAGTTCGGTCTTTCTGAGTTCTCAGATTGTAAGTTTGCAACATAAAATTCAATGCTTGTAACACCTATAATAGGATAGTCACAGGCCAATCATGAATGAGTGTGGTAGTGGCAGGGAAGAGAAATTAGACCCATAGAGGAAGAAGTGAGGAGTGGAACATGCTAATGTGGTTGAAGGAGAGAGAATATAACAGAAAATGACAGGTGGCAAGGGGAGAGAGGGAGGAGAGAGAAGGTTATCTAATGGGTGTAGTTGTGGTAATCAAATAAGGGGTATCAAAAAATTAGTATCAAATATCAATATTGGCTAGGCTGAGTGAAGTTCTGCCTCAGGAAAGGGGTTCTCTAATTTCTGTTATTGTTTGTTTTCTATCTTTCATCTTGTAAGGAGCTAGTCTCCAGCTATAAGCCATTACCCTATTTTTCTTTTTATATTTTCTTGGATTGCAACATTGTAAAAGAGGTTTATACCTCTGATATTGTTCCAATTCAGTATCAACATTACTTGAGTTTTACCATTCCTATTTTGGCTCCTAACAGATAGCTTTCTGCCTTTCTCGTGTGTTATTGTTTTCAATTCGTTCTCCCCTGTTATTCCTATATTGTTTGCATGCTGTTATGTATCTTCCAGAAACTTCACATATATTTTTTGTATATGTTACGTATAATCTGTGCAAGGCAATAATCTTGGCAACTTTTACTTTTTATGCATTTAGTGGATAAGATAAAGCCTAAGGAGATCTTTGTTTAGATGAGAAAGCCAGTAATTGTCACTCCAAAATATATGAAGACTAGTGGCAGGCATTGACAACACTACAATTAACTGATTAAGTGAACATATGTCTGAAACTTGTGTTTTGATTCACTCGCACTTGTTCTTTGTAGCTTTAGAGATAGAAATCACTACAAGCAAAACACTCTTAATTAGATGTTGCAAATTATGTTGAAACTTGAGCATGTGTTTGGCATAAATTTGCTAGGGACTTCCTTAATAACACCCCACTTTCTTGCTTCTAGTTTTTCCTTGCATACTTGGTGTAGTTCTATGGCTGCTAAGTCAAGTTGAATCATAAAATGATTTACTAGTGATGGCATGTCATTTTCTTAATTTGACCTATCGAATATTAACTTGAACATTTCTTGGTATAGGCTTACTCCTTATTATAAATTGTTTTTGACTAAGTTTAACTCTTGCTTATTTAGGTTCCTTGGTCATACATTGTTGATCCAAGCCCTCAAAGGATCCTATGTGGCTCAATTTGGTGAGAGACTGTTTGTTGGCTTCCTGTATTACATGGCCTAGTACTGTGTAGGTTCTTAATGTCTTTAATAAGATTGTAGTTTTGACCTAAAACCAAGAAAATATTGTAGTAATGATGAGTAGCTGGAAGCTTGGAACTGTTCCCTTAACTAAGGAAAATAACAGTTTGAGAATTCATCGCTACTATCGGTTTTCTTTTCATTTTTATTTTATTTCTAATCATATCCTTGACTAATTTGAGAGTTGAGGCCCTGAAACAGTCCTCAGCGTTCAGCCTTGACAATTGAACATAAACCCAAGTTTGTGAAGAATCACTCAAAAGATCTAGAGTCATTATGATTCTAGGGCCTGCACCTCCGAATGCTCAAAAAAACCTAACTCGTTTTCACAAACCTTCACCATTGGGATTTGCGAGATAATATTTATGGAGAGAGAAAACAGAATCGCACGAAGAAGTACAAAATGGAGGCCTCAATTCCTTTTTCTCTTTGATGTTTGGTAACCCTATATTTTCAATTGGAGGAAAAACTTGAGGAATCTCAGGAAACCGTTAGAGATGTTGCTATTTTTGCACAATGCACACGTGAGCCCGCTTAGACGTAAGAGATGAGTTTATCACAATTGGGGTTAGAATGAACATGTGTAGAGATCCTTAAAGGATTAAATTGAGGTTTATTTTGGAATGTTTATTGATTCATGAGGTGTGATAACGTGTAATATTGACATTATACCATTGTGATTGGGATCAAGTGTATGTGATAAATTGAGTATGTATGTGATTGAGATGTTGCGTGCATTGTGATGTTGTGTGCATTGAGTTATGAACTATGAATTGTACAATCGCACGACTATAAGACCTTTTAAGGGTGACGAGTTAATGTTAAGACCCTTTAAGGGCGACGAGTTAATGCGTGACAAGTATTGTGATAGGAACCACTATGGGGACCCGAAGAGTTTAATCACAAGCACAATGAGATAAAACTATTTTGAGAACAATTAAAGAGTTGTGTGTTTTGTACAGTTCATAGATAGAATCTGTGTGCTAAAATGTTTTCTGGGTTGGACCTGAATCCGGAGAGAGATGCCCTGAAGGACTCTTCGGAGTTTAGGCCTTGGGAGTAAATACTGTTAGACAAATGGCCTCAAGAATTTTAAGAAGGGGAGATTGAATTAACATTTCGTTGACTATTCCTAATTGAAAATTTTCCCTTTCTTAGATATTCACTAGATTCAATTATTTCTTTAATTGTAAGTTACTCGAATAAAAAATAAGGAGAAGTAAACTTAAAGAAATATAAACACAACAGAAAGTAAAAGAGATTAAGGAAAGAGAGAATGCAAAACCAGATTTATACTGGTTTGGCCACAATCCGTGCCTACGTCCAGTCCTCAAGCAAATTTCACTTGAGCATTTTCACTAACCTTGTAAAATCCCTTTACAAGCAATGAACCACAAAGAACTTTCCTCCTTTGTGTTAAGTGTTTACACCAAGAAGCAAATTCCACTTCTTGCAATGAACCCCAAAGGACCTTTTGTAGAAGCAAACTTCATGATGATGAATCAAGTTGATTCAAGAAGTTTTGATAATGACAAAGATGATGACAAAAAGCCCAAAGAATGATTTCAAGATTAAGTCAACAAGTTCAAGATCAAGTTCAAGAGAAGTTTGATTTCAAGATTCAAGAAAAGATGAATTCAAGTTTCAAGAGAAGAAATCAAGAAGACTTCACAAGGGAAGTGTTGAAAAGATTTTTCAAAAAACAAACATAGCACAATTTTGTTTTTCAAAAGAGTTTTCATAAAATTTTCTAAGTTACCAGAGTTTTTACTCTCTGGTAATCGATTACCAGTTTCCTGTAAGCGATTACCAGTGGCAAAGTTTGTTTTCAAAAGCTTTTAACTGAATTTACAACGTTCCAATTGATTTCAAAATGGTGTAATCGATTACAAGATATTGGTAATCGATTACCAGTGTGTTTGAACGTTGAAATTCAAATTCAATTGTGAAGAGCCACATTCTTTCATAAAAAGTCTTGTGTAATTGATTACAAGGATTTGGTAATCGATTACCAATGACAAGTTTTGAATAAAAATCAAAAGATGCAACTCTTCAAATGGTTTTCAGGTTTTTCTAAAGGTTATAACTCTTCCAATGGTTTCCATTGACCAGACATAAAGAGTCTAGAAAAGCAAGACCTTGATTTGCATTTTGATATCTGATTACAAACTTTTACATCTTTTACACAAAACCTTTGAACATCTTCTTGAACTTCTTCTCCTTCTTCCTTTGCCAAAAGCTTTCTTAAGTTTTTTGGTTTTCCAAACCTTGAAAACAAAAGTGTGCTATTCATCTTTTTCTTTCTCTTCTCCCTTTGCCAAAAAGAATTCGCCAAGGACTAACCGCCTAAATTCTTTTTGTCACTCTTCTCCCTTTTCCAAAAGAACAAAGGACTAACCGCCTGAATTCTTTTGTGTCTCCCTTCTCCCTTTTCAAAGAATTCAAAACAACATAGTCTGAGAATTCTTTTGATTCTTTCCTTTCCCTAAAACAAAAGATTTCAAAGGATTAACCGCCAGAGAATTCTTTTGTTTCCCCTTCACAAAGTTTCAAAAGAACTAACCGCCTGAGATCTTTGTCTTAACACATTGGAGGGTACATTCTTTGTGGTACAAGTAGAGGGTTGTCGCAACGTGCCCTTCACGGGCGAGCGAAGGCGAGGCTCACGGGTGCGCTTTCTAAAGGAGGAAAGATGCGCGGAGTCGCCACCAACGTTTATTTGTGGAAAACGTCGGGAAAACCAAAGGAAACCGGTCAAAATGAAAATTCTAAGTTCGGGAGTTGTATTTACGTTTGAGGAAGGTATTAGCACCTCTCACGTTTGTCTCGAAGGACAACAGCCTATTTTTTAGAATTGTGGAATTGTGTTATCTTAACTTTTATTTCTTTTTATTTTTTGAGGTCGACAAAAGCGGGGCTCTTTCTCCTACGTACCCTCCATCGAAGAGGAAATCAGACCTACGTAGTTCTTCCTTTTTAAGCGTGAATCAAGCGATTCTTTTTACTTGAAAGGTGATCATTTTAAGGCATTGGACCTTAAAAATGATCCATTTTACTTGGTAAGAAACTGAAATGTTAAACTTTCAAAACCCTATTTTTTGTGGACGAGCTTGACTAGGCGAGTTGATTTTAGCCTTAGTTTCACTTTAGTTATTAGTCAATTCAATTAAGAATGAGAGATCCCAAAGAGAAAACGTTCGATTGATTTTTCGCTTTACTTTACTAAAGGGTATTTTTTTTATTATTATATTATTATTTTACCTCTTTTTTGATTTCCAACGTGGTTACGGCACGACCGAACGGTCGGAATTCATTTTAACCAAAATTAACAGATGATACAATTCAAACGATCAGTGGAAATTTATTTTATTTTTAGATTAAGCGAGAAATGACTTAAATAAATGGCTTAAGCACGTCAAAAGGGGGTATAAAAAGCAAATGAAAACGAGAATAAAAATACATGAAACAAAATGTGGACCACCACGGGTACATAGAATGAATTGAAAAGCTCGGTTTGAGGTACTTACCCGTTGAAGACTGAAGAAAACGAAGAACAAACGATGAGTGTTGAAGAACGGTCGAGAATCTTCGCGTAATTACTCACGGAAACGTTACGGAAGCGCCTCGGCTTGGATTTTCTTCACGGAAACAATTTTCCTCAGCAAATTCGAGAGAGAGAGAAGTGCCAAGAAGGCTGAACCCTTTTCTTCTTCACTCCTCCCCCTATTTATAGCAAAATAAGGGAGGAGCTTGCCACCCAGCTCGCCCAGGCGAGCTCAGCTCGCCGAGGCGAGCAAGGTTGCTTCCTCCAGAAGCAACAGCCTTCTAGAGGAAGGATCTGGAAGGCCCAAGTGGGCCAGATTTCTATTTGTACCCCCCTTTTACTAAATGCACCCCCCTTCTATTTTTTTGGTAATTCTTTTTTCCGTAACGTTACGAAACTTTACAAATTTCGTAACGATACTTATTTTCCTTCCGCAAGGTTACGAATCCTTACAGATTATGTATTTACTCTTTTTTAGCTTTCGAAGAAGTTACGGAAACTCACGAATTGCGCAAAAACATCTCTTTTCGATTTCCGCCACATTACGGAATTTCACGGATCGCGCAAGCTTGCTTCCTTTTGATTTCTGACACGTCTCGGGACTTCATTTATTGTGCAACAAAGGACGCCAAGTATCTCAAAGCGGCTAACCAAAGGTTGCATGTCATCAAGTAATAATCCCCGGACGAAATTAGGGTATGACAGTTGCCCCTCTTTACTTACCTCTCATCGGAGATAAGAGGAAAGCAAAGATTGGACACTGATTTCGTCCGTCCTGCCCTTTCCGTGATGACGACTCTCGTCTCTACTCCTTCTTTTTTTCTTCTGCACAAAACAAAATACAAACAACAACAAGAACAACGAATATGATATACATATACACATATACACATATCTGGTGAAGGAACCGATCCGGAAAACAACAGAAGAACATATTCCCCAGTCACCAGAGGTTCCGCGCTTGATAATAGAGGACACATGAGCAGTGCTAGGCAATGACATTCATGGGGCTCCGAAAAAAGGGGGAGAATGGAGGATTGCCTTGAGGGTCCGCACTTACGCAATCATGAAACACAACTCCAAACTCGAAAGTGGAGGACACATGAACGCAAACGCAATTCATGGAGCTCCAAAAAAGGGGGAGAATGGAGGACTGCCTTGAGGGTCCGCACTTAGGCAATCATGAAACACAGCTCCAAACTCGAAAGTGGAGGACACATGAACGAAAACGCAATTCATGGAGCTCCGAAAAAAGGGGGAGAATGGAGGATTGCCTTGAGGGTCAGCACTTAGGCAATCATGAAACACAGCTCCAAACTCGAAAGTGGAGGACACATGAACAAAAACGCAATTCATGGAGCTCCGAAAAAGGGGGAGAATGGAGGATTGCCTTGAGGGTCCGCACTTAGGCAATCATGAAACACAGCTCCAAACTCGAAAGTGGAGGACACATGAATGAAAACGCAATTCATGGAGCTTCGAAAAAAGGGGGAGAATGGAGGATTGCCTTGAGGGTCCGCACTTAGGCAATCATGAAACACAGCTCCAAACTCGAAAGTGGAGGACACATGAACGAAAACGCAATTCATGGAGCTCCGAAAAAAGGGAGAGAATGGAGGATTACCTTGAGGGTCCGCACTTAGGCAATCATGAAACACAGCTCCAAACTCGAAAGTGGAGGACACATGAACAACGCTAAGCAATAACATTCATGGGGCTCCGAAAAAGGGGGAGAATGGAGGATTGCCTTGAGGGTCCGCACTTAGGCAATCATGTCGACCTTCGCGGCCTTTCTTTCTTTTTCCTTTTTGTTTCATTTTTATATATTCACAAAATTATACACCTATGGTCCTCTATGAAGAAATTTTTCTTTGTACATCTACATTCTTATACATGACAAACTTTTTCTGTACACGCATTGGAACCCTTTCTCTTTACGTCACACGGTCTATATTCAAACCCTATTTACGTTCAAAGATTTTTTCATTTTTCCCAACACACACTTATGGTTCATACAAAAGTTTCTTCATATACACTTGTTGCTCACACACACAAGAATTCCTTTCCACGCATCATTTACACACAAAAAAAATCCTTTTATACACACTTTCCTTTTTCTTTGTATACGCAGACATTTTATTCACAACGCTTCTTTCTTTTTATTAGGATTTTTGGTTCATTTTATTTTTTAGGACGACGTTCCTAAATGAGAAATTCTACGTGATTCCAGAATTTCAACAGACACTATTGACAACAACGAAATAAGCACTAATGCAATAGTCCAAACAAAATATATGCACAAAACAAATGACAAATCACGACATCGAAAACAAACGTTAGTCCCTCAAGTCATGTAAATGATAAAGGATGAAACATAAAAGAACATGAATCTGGGGATCCCACGGTCATGTGGCTCCGCATGCCACCGGTCTCTTGGGACACGGTAACAAAAAGTGGGGTGGTCGACAAAAGCAGGGCTTTTGCTCCTACGTATCCTCAATTTGTGATGAGGAACTCAGACCTACGTAGTTCTTGACAACTGTGAGACTAAAAATAGTCTTGGTGTTTTCTTCACCAAAATGCGAACATGCTTTAGTAAAGAGACAAAACTTCCAACTGATCAGAGCAACATATGCTTTTTGGATGAAAAACAATGTGTCTATCGGGGAAGGAGAGTATGCTGATGAAATTTTCTCATAACCATAAATGAGATTTTGGATGTTAGCATTTCATTTCTAAACGACCATTTAGAGGAAACACTGGGTCCAACAAAGATAGGAGAAAATCACTCAAAGTGTATCAATCTCACACAGGTAAGTGTTTTATCCTAATTCCAAACCATAGATATGTCATGACTTGATTTTCCAAATCATTTCCTATCAAATCAAAGATTACATGCGTGATCATGGATCAATAGGACTTATTTTGGGAATGGTTTTTAGGTGGGGAATTTGGCTTTGAGTGTTTTTGCCTTTTCCTTTTCTGTTTTTGTTTAGTGCGTGGCAAGAAAGTCGCTAGCGCACAGGATTTTGGTTGGCAATCAAAGGGAGAGGGCCACTTTGGGTCGTGGTTTCCTTTCTTTTTTGTTTACTTGGTGACAATTCTGTATTGTTCAGATATTGTCTGGTCCGAAGACCTTTCTGCATATTTCTTCTGTTTTCTTCCGATCCTTGATCGAGAATTTTTTTTCTGCTTTCTCCCATTCTTTGATTGGGAATTTTCTTTCTTTCTGTGTTTTCTTCTGAGGGCAAGGATTGACATTCTCACCCTGGGTCAAGGTTTATGATAAGTTGGGATTTTGGCTCAAGGCTTGTAGAACGGCTGGTCACGATATATGTCAGGGTTTGGCCAGCGGTTCGGGGATAAAGGGGACGTCCCACATTATTTCCATGATACACATGCAACAATGATGATTAGGAAATTTTATGCAAAACTGGTCATGCATGCACCTATATGGATACTCAAGCATCAAGTTTTTTATGGTCATGTGACACTAGGGCTCAGGATTCATTTTCCCTATTTAAGTCAACCCAGTGTTTCCAAAATACGTTCTTTTATCAATTTGTGCATTCATTTGAGTCCATTTTGGGCATTCGGAAAATTTTCACAGCATTCACTCTTCAAGTGTGTGCACACATTTTTTCAAAAACTGGTTAAGATCAGTAAAATCTTTCAAAGAAAAGTTGGAAATTATCTCTTTTCACAAGCATGTTGTTTTTTAGCTAGACAACCTTTATTATTTTTTATTTTCTATTTTTTTCCCTTCCTTCTTATTCTTTTCTTGCTCGCTCTCTTTTTGCTCTCTTTTTTTCCATGAGGTATTTTGCTACCTAAACATACGTATATTTTTGTGAAGTATTTTGCTATATACATGCGTGTCCCAGGTATCTTGCTACATAAACATACATATATACGTTTTGTGAGATATTTTTGCTATATACATGCATATCCAAGGTATCTTGCTACCTAAACATACATATATATATTTTGTGAAGTATTCAAGGTATGTTTCTACCTAAACATACATATATACGTATTTCTTTTTGTGAGGTATGACTACCTTCCGAGCTTGTGCTTGTTTTATTTAAATTCCTAGGATCATGAGCAAATAGGTGTGTCCTGCTATGACTTGAGAAACAAAGGTGATCAAATAACAAGCATAGATTTAAAAGGTACTAGGTTGCCTCCTAGTAGCACTTCTTTAACGTCTTGAGCTGGACGCGTGATGGCTTGTCGGTCACGGACCTAGTACTTTGCTTACCTTTGGCTTTGGACTTGGTCGCTTATTGGTCGGCCATGGGTCGTAAGCAACGCTCTAACCTTTTTGTGGATGAGCTGAGGTGAACTCTAGAGGTGATGGCGGCGCGTCTGTTGCCCGCTGCCGGCCATCCCCAGGCTGCTGTGGTGTTTCGCCCTGCGCCTGCCTGGAGATGCAGTACTTCTTGATGAAAGCTCGATTAGTAGGGGGCCTGATGCCCTTGCTGGAGGTGACAGGTACTCCGTAGAATTGACAGAGACCCGTAATTAGAGCTTGACAACTCCAAGACCCTGTTGGACTTCTTCGGGTCCACTGGGTGTCCTGCAGGCGCGATCCCTGCAAACAATAGATGAAATCAGAAATCAGTTGAGCGATGTGCATACTTACCTATGATGACGTGACCTTGCCGGGGGGAACGGGCACCCTGTAGGACTACAGAGGCCCATAACCAGAGCTGGAAACCCCAGGGCCCTGTTGGACTTCTTCGGGTCCACTAGGTGTCTTTGTGAGTGCGATTCCTGCAAACAATAGATGGTATCAGAAATTAGTTGAACCATCTGTATACTTACCTATGTCACGATGGCATGACCTCACTGGGGGAATGGGCACCCTGTAGGACTGACAGAGGCCCGTAACCAGAGCTGGAAACCCCAGGGCCCTGTTGGACTTCTTCGGGCCCACTGGGCGTCTTGTGGGCGCGATCCCTGCAAACAATAGATGAAATCAGAAATCAATTGAACCATGTGCACACTTACCTATGTCATGACGGCACAGACCAACCGATACATCTGCAGGGGGAGATTGGCATTGTGGTCGCCGGGCAGAATGTTACTAAATAGCAACGTCATCCATATCCATGTAAAAGTGGTCATGTTGGTGCGCATGATCCACACTCGTCTTTTTGCAGCGGCACGGGTGAAATCTTGCCCCGGTATGCATAGTAGATGCGTGATAGCCTCCCTCTCTGGATGTGCTCGCACAGTTGGTCGCCCTCTAATATCAGGGGGTGGCCCATGAACTGATAAAAGGAAACTACTGGCCCCTTAACCGGGAGCGCGAGTCTCGATTAAGCATCTAAGGGCAAAGGACCTTATATTCTCTTAAGGTGTGGATATGAAGCACACTGAAAATGAGGACGCGTAGCCTTCTAAAGGCGAGGGCGTGCAGCCCTCTGCAGGCGAGGACATATAGTCCTCTAAAGGTGATAGGTACTAGTACCCAAGGGTCCACCTTTATGAGAAAACAAGCGATCGGCCCATCGAGGGGGCAGGTCATCAAAAAAGATTGGACACGAGATGTAGGAAATCTATGCAGTTAACATGATTTTTAGGGATGCAGACGCATGCAACCTTTGTCGTGAAATTTGGTAATGCTGACCTCATATGAAACAATGCAATGCAATGGAAAGTTGTACAATGTTCATGACATTCCTTCCCTATTTGGTGATTTTGATTTTGATTTAATTTTTGGAAAACATAGATTGACTGTCCTTTTGAAAGAGGTGATAATTCATGCAACCTCCTCCTATCTTTTTGCAAATCTCTCCGGGAACTCCCTCAGAGTGTATGTTCTGTTTGATTTAGTCACTTGACCATTTTGGAGTGACGGCAATGGAGCCGTTTGACGTTTAATCAATCTATTGAAATTCCAGGGCTTGTCTCCTTTTTTTTTCTTGTTTAAAAACATCGACGGGTGAGAACTTTTGATCTGCCCTTATGTTCACTTGAGGCTCATGCACGATGCCCCTCATTGCCCCAGTGTAAGGCTTTGAGGTACCAATTGTTATCTTTTGTCATGACCTTGTAGCTGGGAACCTATTGGGTGAAAACTTCTAATCTGCCCCTAGGTTCGCTTGAGGTTTTTGCATGGTGCCTTTCGTTGCCCCAGTGTAAGGCTTTGAGGTACAATCGTTGTCTTTCGTCATGACCTTGTAGCAAGGAACCTATTGGGTGAGAACTTCTAATCTGCCCCTAGGTTCGTTTGAGGTTTATGCATGGGGCCTTTCATTGCCCCAGTGTAGGGCTTTGAGGTACAATCGTTGTCTTTTGTCATGACCTCGTAGCAAGGAACCTATTGGGTGAGAACTTCTAATCTGCCCCTAGGTTCGTTTGAGGTTTATGCATGGGGCCTTTCATTGCCCCAGTGTAGGGCTTAGAGGTACCAATTGTTGTCTTGTTTTCACAACCTCGCAGTGAGGAAGAACGAAAGATGCAGTTGATTCTTGCAAAAAGAATTTTCCAAGGACGAGAAATAGTTGAAGGATCTTTCAGTTGATGGATTAAGTCAAATGACTCCTATGTAGAAGCAAGATGTTTTGATGTCTTGATGATGCTAAAGGATCAAGTGCTTCTAAGTTTTACTCAAGACAAGAATCCAAGAAAATCAAGATATATGATCAAGTTGATCTCTAGAATCTTTAGGAAGAAGTTTCCTAATTGAAAATACAAAAGGTTTGACCAAAGAATTCTATCATTTCAAATTGAGATTTTCTCTATGGTAATCGATTACCTGCAGTTGAAAATGTTTATCACAGTCACTAGAAATTTGAATTCAAAATTTATAATGTGTAATTGATTACCAGAGGGGATTTTCAGAAAATAATTGCCAAGAGTCACACCTATTCAAATTTTTTATGAATGACCATCAAAGGTGACTTGGAAACACGAACTTAAAGGGAATTTTCATTGCCCAAAAAGTTTTATCCTCTTAAAAGATTAAGAGTTTTTCTGAACTGAAATGTTTTATCCTCTCAAAAAGATTCCTTGGTCAACCACTTGCATATTCAATAAGGAATTTTGATTGATCTTCATTGTACAAGCTATCTCTTTTAAGAGAGATCTCTTCTTCTCTTCTTCTTATTTCTGAAAAGGGATTAAGAGACCGTGGGTCTCTTGTAGTAGAGGATTCCTGAACACAAGGGAAGGGTTGTCCCTGTGTGCATTGTTAATCCGAAAAGAGAGAGTGTAAGTTTAATTGGGGCATAGTCTTTGTATCTTAATTCAATCCCCTCTTTTTCTTAAGGTAACTGAGGCCATTTGTCCAACATCCTATTCTTGATAACTTACTTCTCTCTAAAAAGACAAACTTTCCAGAATGAGGTCATATGAACGTCTGGAAAACACAGTCAATCAAATGTTTTCTTTTTCTTTTTCTTTTTCTTTTTGAACCCTTTTTTTTATGTTGAAACTTATTTGTTTTGAACATTACTCGTTGTTTTATGGCACCCCCACCAACGTGCAAGACGAGTAATCTCTGATTGAACGGTCTTGGAAGTCCAAACTCAAGAGCACAGGTCGCTTGAGCAAACAGACCAATGGCTTGCACTTGAAAATTATGATGAGTCATTAGAGACATCTAACAACAGCTTTCAAAATTGCCCCATGTGTGGCATCTCTTGTCAATGTCGGTAGTTACATGTGATTCTCCTCAAATTTCAGCCAGCCCGCATCAATTAGACCTTGCACCTTACGCTTCAGAGCCCTACAATGCTCAATGGAACGCCCCGAGGCTTCTCCGTGAAAAGCACACGTTGCGTTCGAGTCGTATTCTCGAAGAAATGGAGGTTGATGAACCTTGGCTAGGGTTATGGCTACCATTGAATTATCAAGTAGATATGGGAGCAAGTCAGCATAGGACATTGGAATTGGGGTGAATTCTAAGGCTTTCTCGCTGCAAAATTCATTTCTTGGTTGGTGTTTTGGTTTACGCTAAATGTGGTGTTTGTATTGGAAGTGCGGTAGGTAGGCTTTGTGGTTGATTTTAGGGATGACCTTTGTGGATAACTGGGCGGTGGGTAAGGAGAAGGTTTGTTATTGGCTGAGTAATGACATTGTTGGGTTGGTGGGAAACTTGGTTGTATAAGAATGGCAGTCACAACATAGGTTTCTCCCTTCTTCTCATCCTCTTCACTTGCCCTAGTTTTTTTGGCATTTATCAAAGTATGATAATCAGATTTGTCTCTTTTTAGACTCACTTTGATCCTTTCGTCGGTGAAGACCATATCATCAAAGCTTGAAGGTGTGTAGTCCACCATCTTTTCATAGTAGAATACTGGTAATGTGTCTACTATCATTATCATTTTTTCTCCGTCATTGAGGTGCCATTTGAGCTGCCAGGTCTCTCCACCTTTGGGCGTATTCTTTGAAAGATCCGTGCCCCCTTTTTTGCACATATTTTGTAGTTGCATCCTATCCAAAGCCATTATACCGACACTGCCTAACGAAGGCAACCATTAGGTCCTCCCAAGAATGGACTCGGGAAGGTTCCAAGTTAGTGTACCAGGTAACAACTACCCCAGTAAGACTTTCTTGGAAGGAATGTATCAACAATTCCTCATCTTTTGCGTATGCCCCCATCTTCCGACAATAGATCTTTAGATGGTTCTTGGGGCAAGTAATCCCCTTGTACTTGTCAAAGTCCAGCACCTTGAACTTGAGAGGGGTGATGATATTGGGTATTGGGAACAACTCTTCTAGGTTAGCAAAGGAATAATCTTCACCTCTTTCAATGGCCCTGAGCCTTTCCTCTAGATGATCCAGCTTTCCCATTTCTGCCATAGCATGAGGGTTTTTACTTGTCGTGGAATGCAAGAGGTGTAGTTGTGGGTGATACTGAGGGCCCTCCAAAGGGTTTTGTAGGGGTATACCACCAACTGCT
Source organism: Glycine soja (assembly GCF_004193775.1). NCBI lineage: Eukaryota > Viridiplantae > Streptophyta > Magnoliopsida > Fabales > Fabaceae > Glycine > Glycine soja. Next base: position 16,882 of record NW_021143709.1, on the reverse strand, counting down.
TGCCCTTCAGTGGCATATCCGAGCCAAGGCTCGAAGTTGGCTAGATTGTGATGGGGAATTTCATGTGTCTCCCCCACGGTTTAAGAGACATGTGCATGATCAGTTTGAGGTTGCTGGCTCTCAATGGGTATAGGAGTGGAGTTATTGACATTCTTATTGGGAGTGTACGCCACATTGGGTGGCGTATAGTTGAGAGGCAAGCCATATGGTGGGAAGGCATGCTCGTTTTGAATTTGCACATCATGGGGGCCGCCCATACTTCCCAAATCTTTGCCTACCATATCTGAGGTTGGATGATTCATTGATGCCGGATGGGGACGTCGGGTTCACCTTAGCAACAACGCTGGTAGCGGCAATTGCAACCGCATTGGCTTCCATTATCTTCTTCATGCTCATCATGGCCTCCATCATTGCGGCCATTTGCTCTTTCATAGCCTCCATGTCGGCCTTCACCTTCTCTTGCACCTCCTCTGCTTTACCCATTACTCTAGTTCTAGCACAGGTTTGGTAAGGGCGTCGTAAAGTGGGTTCTTTTTTTTTTTTTATAACAATGATTAAGTTCTCCTTTTATTTTTTATTTTTCAAGGAAAGAATGTAATGAGCAATGCAACCAATGAAAAGCATGGATGTATGCGAATGATGCATAGTTGAAGTATTGCGAATTTTTACACAGGACATGGGGTTGAATCAATTTAGAGTTTCAACTTGGTCCATGACATCTTTGTCAAGGTGAAACTGGAGGTAACAGGGACATCGACAGCCCTAAATGTGTTTGGCAATAGACGAAGGAGTGATGTAACACGATCCATCTTTTGCCATAATTTTTTGCAAGATGGTTACTTCCATACTTCAACTTGACTCGATGAACCTTTTCGTAAAAGCACGAGCTTGGTTCAACCCCATAACCCAGAGAATGGCAATTTTGATCGCCAATATTTCAACAACATTTCATAGGGATGAAAGACTTGAGAATACGCATGCTATGCATGGAAAATGTAATTATGAGATTGAGATGCCCGAAGAGACATCCTTTCTTAATTAACCACGCATTAGGTACCATGCTCAATCATTTTGTTTTGTTGTTTGTGTTTTATTTTTAATTTTAGAAATGGGTTTATGATCCCAACATGGTTGGCTCATGGTACCTAACACATGCAACTAAGAATGCATCATGAATTTTCATGCTTCCCCTTTTTTTTGTTTTTGTTTTGTAGAGGAAAATACAAGGATCATGTATGAGCAAACATGTAGAACAAAAAGTATGTTGAACGCATATGCATGATGATGCAATGACTCATGCAAAATGGGAATGTGATAACGGACAAATGCAGGAACGATATGTTCATTATGATGCTGAAGAGATGTTTATACGGTGCATGATATGAATGCATTTACGGACACGAGAACCTGGAAAATTATCTCTCCTTATTGCGCATTTGGGGGGCGCAGTGCCCCATGTGTGCAGTTAAGAAGACGATATGGATCTTCCGGCTTCCCATGACAAAAGACGAGACCCACATACAACGCATGTGTGATGGTATGATGCAGATGCACATGCATGAAACGGAAAGAAAACAACACAAAGGGGTAATTTACACATACGAGACTGCATAGATCCAACTTTAATGCTACGTTTTGGGCATGATGGCGCCTCAACGTAGTATTAAAAAGGTTACGTATTACTCTAAAGAAACCAAACATCACTAGCAAAACTATAAACTAGTGCTATTTACCAAAAATGCATGAGAACGAATGGCACGGAGTGTGTTTGCTCTTTGCCCCTATTTGGGAACGTATAGGACAATATCTAGGGGTCTCTAATAACTACTCCCCAACAATTCATAACTCACACGGCTGTTTTCTAGAGGTATCATCACTCAAGATAATAATATTGTGGCGGTATGGAATACCAGCGACAACACATTATAAAGAGAGAAAGCTCTAGACAAGGTTTCACTATTATCAAGCAAGTCGGAGACCTAGCATGATGATAGATTCACCTCCACTCCTTAAATTCCCATGAACCCGGGTATAGGGCTCCTTTTTTACTCAAACCCGTGGGTGCTTAGAATGCAGTGTAAAGAATGTGAAATAGACAACAATTATTTACATTTTACACAGTTCAACAAATGCACACACGAAGTTTCACAAATCCACAATTCCTTAAAATAGGCCTAACTCGCAAAAATGTCCCCAGCGGAGTCGCCAACTGTCGCAACGTGCCCTTCGCGGGCGAGCGAAGGCGAGGCTCACGGGTGCGCTTTCCAAAGGAGGAAAGATGCGCGGAGTCGCTACCAACGTTTATTTGTGGAAAACGTCGGGAAAATCGAAGGAAACCGGTCAAAATGAAAATTCTAAGTTCGGGAGTTGTATTTACGTTTGAGGAAGGTATTAGCACCTCTCACGTTTGTCTCGAAGGACAACAGCCTATTTTTTAGAATTGTGGAATTGTGTTATCTTAACTTTTATTTCTTTTTATTTTTTGAGGTCGACAAAAGCGGGGCTCTTGCTCCTACGTACCCTCCATCGAAGAGGAAATCAGACCTACGTAGTTCTTCCTTTTTAAGCGTGAATCAAGCGATTCTTTTTACTTGAAAGGTGATCATTTTAAGGTGTTGGACCTTAAAAATGATCCATTTTACTTGGTAAGAAACTGAAATGTTAAACTTTCAAAACCCTATTTTTTGTGGACGAGCTTGACTAGGCAAGTTGATTTTAGCCTTAGTTTCACTTTAGTTATTAGTCAATTCAATTAAGAATGAGAGATCCCAAAGAGAAAACGTCCGATTGATTTTTCGCTTTACTTTACTAAAGGGTATTTTTTTATTATTATATTATTATTTTACCTCTTTTTTGATTTCCAACGTGGTTATGGCACGACCGAACGGTCGGAATTCATTTTAACCGAAATTAACGGATGATACAATTCAAACGATCAGTGGAAATTTATTTTATTTTTAGATTAAGCGAGAAATGACTTAAATAAATGGCTTAAGCACGTCAAAAGGGGGTATAAAAAGCAAATGAAAGCGAGAATAAAAATACATGAAACAAAATGTGGACCACCACGGGTACATAGAATGAATTGAAAAGCTCGGTTTGAGGTACTTACCCGTTGAAGACTGAAGAAAACGAAGAAGAAACGATGAATGTTGAAGAACGGTCGAGAATCTTCGCGTAATTACTCACAGAAACGTTACGGAAGCGCCTCGACTTGGAGTTTCTTCACGGAAACAATTTTCCTCAGCAAATTCGAGAGAGAGAGAGAAGTGCCAAGAAGGCTGAACCCTTTTCTTCTTCACTCCTCCCCCTATTTATAGCAAAATAGGGGAGGAGCTTGCCACCCAGCTCACCCAGGCGAGCATGATTGCTTCCTCCAGAAGCAACAGCCTTCTGGAGGAAGGATCTGGAAGGCCCAAGTAGGCCAGATTGCTATTTGTATCCCCCCTTTTTACTAAATGCACCCCCTTCTATTTTTGGTAATTCTTTTTTCCGTAACGTTACGAAACTTTACGAATTTCGTAACGATACTTATTTTCCTTCCGCAAGGTTACGAATCCTTACGGATTATGTATTTACTCTTTTTTAGCTTTCGAAGAAGTTACGGAAACTCACGAATTGCGCAAAAACACCTCTTTTTCGATTTCCGCCACATTACGGAATTTCACGGATCGCGCAAGCCTGCTTCCTTTTGATTTCTGACACGTCTCAGGACTTCATTTATTGTCCAACAAAGGACGCCAAGTATTTCAAAGCGGCTAACCAAAGGTTGCATGTCATCAAGTAATAATCCCTGGACGAAATTAGGGTATGACAAGGGTACATCTACTTGGATTGTTGTAACTGAGAACAATAGAGGGTACATCTCTTGTGGATCAGTTCAAGTGGAGGGTACATCCACTTGGTTGATACAAAGAGAACAAGGGAGGATACATCCCTTGTGGATCTTTGCTTGTAAAGGATTTTACAAGGTTGAAAAGAAATCTTAAGGACCGCAGGTTGCTTGGGGACTGGATGTAGGCACGGGTTGTTGCCGAACCAGTATAAAACTCTTGTGTTTGTCTTCTTCTTCCCTACATTCCTTAATTTCCGCTGTGCACTTTATTTATCGCTTTTACTTTTGGTTAAGTTTCTTTTCTATTCTTTACTTTCTTAACAACACAGTAAAAGCCTAAGAAGGATTAGATTTTTAATTAGTAAAGGTTCATTAATAATTAATTCAACCCCCCCTTCTTAATTATTCTGAGGCCACTTGATCCAACTAGTGGTATCAGAGCAGGTATCTTGTAGAAAGTCTAACCACTTCAAGATTCATGGTCTCTTCAAATTCTTTGTTTCCTGAAGGAAATTCCATCTATAGGCCACCTATCTTCAATGGTGAGGGTTACCATTATTGGAAAACCCGTATGCAGATTTTCATTGAAGCCATAGATTTAAACATTTGGGAAGCAATAGAAATAGGACCTTACATACCCACAGTAGTAGATGCAAGTAATAGCACCACAACACAAAAACCTAGAGACAAGTGGACAAAAGAAGATAGGAGGAGAATCCAGTATGATCTTAAAGCTAAAAACATTATTACTTCAACCCTAGGAATAGATGAGTATTTTAGAGTGTCAAACTGCACAAATGCAAAGGAGATGTGGGATACTCTCCAACTTACACATGAAGGAACCACTGATGTAAAAAGATCTAGAGTTAATACCCTTACACATGAATATGAATTGTTTAGGATGAACCCTAATGAAAACATCCATAGCATGCAGAAAAGATTTACACATATAGTCAAACATCTTGCCTCTTTAGGAAAAATCTTCCCTAATGAAGATTTAATCAATAAAGTTTTAAGATGCTTAAGTAGGGAATGGTAGCCCAAGGTAACTGCTATTTCTGAAAGTAAAGATCTTTCCTTTATGTCTCTTGCTACTTTGTTTGGAAAATTGTAGGAACATGAGATGGAACTCCAACGTCTTAATTAGAATGAAGAAACTGACAAAAAGAAAAGAAGTATAGCACTTAAAGCCTCTTCATCAATGCAAGAAGAAAATGAAGAAGATGAAGAAGACTTCTCACTCTTTGTGAAGAAGTTTCAAAAATTTGTCAAGAAGAGAAGAATCGAGAGGCGTCAAAACTTCAACAATGGAAGAAAATCTCAAGAAGACTCTCAAATTCTTAGATGCTACAAATGCAATCAACTTGGTCACATCAAAGCAAATTGTCCCTCAAATGAGGAATGGCCTGAGAAAAGTGATAAGAAAAGATATGAAGAAAGAAGAACAAGAAGGCCTACATTGCATGGGATGACAATGACTCATCCGATGGTTCAGAGAAGGAGATCAATCTTCTAACCAAGGACTATGAAAGCGATGAGAACATCTCTTAAGAAAATTGAGCACAAAAGTAAAAAGTATGACTTCCATCTTTGAAGATTTTGATACTTTAATCATGAAAAAGGTAACATCAAAACCATTCTCTTTTAAAATTTATCTTGGTTAAAATTTTCCTTTCAATTAATTCGATTATGATGACTAACAAATTTTTATTTGTTTGTCTTGATTGATTGAAATTGTGAGTATGTGTTTATATGTTCTTATTTGAGTTATTTTTCTTTCTCAAGGCATGAAGTCTCTTTTTTAAATATTTTGATTATGTCTATGATTATTATTCTTCAATACTTGTGTTGATTATTTTGATATAATTACATGTCTACATGATTTTTTATGATTATGCATGATTTTGAATGTGATATGTAAATTACTTGATACTTGATTAAAGTTCTTTCATAAAGTATTTTCAAAATTTAATGTTATACATTCTTTTAAAAGAATTATATATTTATATCGATTCAAATCTCTTTTCCCTTAAAAGTCATTCAACTTTTAGTTTTGGCTGAAATGCTCTCTGGTAATCGATTACAACAACAGTGTAATCGATTACCAAATACTGTAATCGATTACAACACGTCCCTGCCCCTATATATTCAGATTTCAAAATCTGAAAACTGCAACTCCTCATTTTTTCGAAAACCCTCATTCTCAATTCTTCCTTTTGCCATATCTCACTCATTTCTTGTCCAAATCACTCCCCACAAAGCCCAAACTTCATCTTTTTTCATTCTCTTTCATTTAAACCAATTGAATTTTCAAATAACTCCTTCAAATGGCGGAACCATCAAAGAAGCGAAAGGGTTCTTCGAGTCAAAGCCAACGACATTCCGAGACTCAGGAAACGCAGATTCCTTCCTCCATTTCCTTTTCCTCATTGTTCTCATCAGAAGAACAACGGATGCGGTACACAAATCTTTTCTCTTCTCGTTCCATTATTGATCCAAAATTCATTGACATGGATTTCTTTTCCAATGAGAGTTTTGAATGCATTCAGGCATTTGAAAACTCCAATCTCATTCCTTTCATGTCTTTAAAATTGCCTGTTTACACTGAATTGGTTAAAGCCTTCTATTCTAACCTAGAAATTCAAGAAGGCACTTTGATTTCTGAAGTTTATGGGATTAAAATGGTCATTGACCAATCCCTATTCTATGACTTGACCCAATTATCCAGTAAAAGTGTCCCATTTGAAGGTACACTAAATGATGATTGGAAATTTGATTTCTCTGTGCATGATGCCCGCCGATTGGTTTGCACCAACCAAGCGGATATGACCGGAGGGCTTCTTCCTGGTTCATTGGCTTTTGAGAGCCACATCCTTCATTATCTCATTGTGCAAATCTTACTTCCAAGATCTTCAAACCTTGCACAGGTTTCTGAAGAACATCTTATTGTCATGTGGGCTTTTCATAAAGGCCGACAAATTGATTGGGCACACTTAGTCCGATATCGCATGCATAAGGCATTGCGATTAAATGCTACATTGCCATATCCACACCTAGTCACTCTCTTCCTTAAACACTATAACATCCCTCTTGACTCTGAACCTTATGTTCCAATCAAGAGATCCTTCTTAATCGGTGCCACTATGATTGCATCCTTTGGTTATCGTAAAGAGCATGATGGCTCTTGGGTGAAAAAGGGTGCTCAACCCATTGATGAAGAAGGACATTTACATGGTGGAGAAGATTCCTCTCTTCTTCAAAAGGTTTTGGATAGGTTCGATGGTCTTCAAACCTTTGTTGGTGAAAGGTTGATGGTCTTGAGTTACAAGTGGACATGCAATTCGATGAGATGGAGTCAAGGATCACCAAGGTCGAAGAAGATGTTTCTTATATTCGTACAAGCTTTGATCTACCACCACCACCACCACCATCATCTTAATTTTCTATTATCTTTAATATTATTAGTACTTTGATTTCTAGCCGTGTATTTGGCTATATTATTATGACATTTGAACATTTAGTATTTCTTTTATTTGCATAGTATGACTGAACAATTATGAATTATGTTATATGACTATGTGGTTTTTATATATTTGATATATTCATGTTTCTTGCTTCATGATTGGTTTAGATTTTTCAATGAATGTCTTGTGTATGATTAGTCATTTGTGAATGTTTTATATTTGTTACGCACTTTGGTTTTTTGTTGATGCCAAAGGGGGAGAGAAATAGGGATTAAATCAAGAACTCACATAAGTAATTAACTTAATTTCAAGTGAAGCTTAAACTCAAAAACAAAGGGGTAGAATATGGACAATTAAGTGAGTGATCGACTAGGAAAAAATATGTGCATGTGTTTCTTGATTTCAGGGTTGTCATCCTCAAAAAGGGGGAGATTGCAGAAGCAAGCTTCATGATGATGAATCAAGTTGATTCAAGAAGTTTTGATAATGACAAAGATGATGACAAAAAGCCCAAAGAATGATTTCAAGATTAAGTCAACAAGTTCAAGATCAAGTTCAAGAAGTTTGATTTCAAGATTCAAGAAAAGATGAATTCAAGTTTCAAGAAAAAAAATCAAGAAGACTTCACAAGGGGAGTATTTAAAAGATTTTTCAAAAACAAACATAGCACAATTTTGTTTTTCAAAAGAGTTTTCACAAAATTTTCTAAGTTACCAGAGTTTTTACTCTCTGGTAATCGATTACCAGTGGCAAAGTTTGTTTTCAAAAGCTTTTAACCGAATTTACAATGTTCCAATTGATTTCAAAATGGTGTAATCGATTACAAGATATTGGTAATCGATTACCAGTGTGTTTGAACATTGAAATTCAAATTCAATTGTGAAGAGTCACATCTTTTCATAAAAAGTCTTGTGTAATTGATTACAAGGATTTGGTAATCGATTACCAATGACAAGTTTTGAATAAAAATCAAAAGATGTAACTCTTCAAATGGTTTTCAGGTTTTTCTAAAGGTTATAACTCTTCCAATGGTTTCCATTGACCAGACATAAAGAGTCTATAAAAGCAAGACCTTGATTTGCATTTTGATATCTGATTACAAACTTTTACATCTTTTACACAAAACCTTTGAACATCTTCTTGAAATTCTTCTCCTTCTTCCTTTGCAAAAAGCTTTCTTAAGTTTTTTGGTTTTCCAAACCTTGAAAACAAAAGTGTGCTATTCATCTTTTTCTTTCTCTTCTCCCTTTGCCAAAAAGAATTCGCCAACGACTAACCGCCTAAATTCTTTTTGTCTCTCTTCTCCCTTTTCCAAAAGAACAAAGGACTAACCGCCTGAATTCTTTTGTGTCTCCCTTCTCCCTTTTCAAAGAATTCAAAACAACACAGTCTGAGAATTCTTTTGATTCTTCCCTTTCCTTAAAACAAAAGATTTCAAAGGACTAACCGCCTGAGAATTCTTTTGTTTCCCCTTCGCAAAGTTTCAAAGGACTAACCGCCTGAGAACTTTGTCTTAACACATTGGAGGGTACATCCTTTGTGGTACAAGTAGAGGGTACATCTACTTGGGTTGTTGTAACTGAGAACAATAGAGGGTACATTTCTTGTGGATCAGTTAAAGTGGAGGGTACATCCACTTGGTTGATACAAAGAGAACAAGGGAGGGTACATCCCTTATGGATCTTTGCTTTTAAAGGATTTTACAAGGTTGAAAAGAAATCTCAAGGACCGCAGGTCGCTTGGGGACTGGATGTAGGCACGGGTTGTTGCCAAACCAGTACAAAACTCTTGTGTTTGTCTTCTTCTTCCCTACACTATTTAATTTCTGATGTGCACTTTAATTATCGCTTTTACTTTTGGTTAAGTTTCTTTTCTACTCTTCACTTTCTTAACAACATAGTAAAAGCCTAAAAAGGATTAGATTTTTAATTAGTAAAGGTTAATTAATAATTAATTCAACCCCCCCTTCTTAATTATTCCAAGGCCACTTGATCCAACACCTTCATCCTTTGTGTTCAGTGATTACACCAAGAGGCAATCCCACCTCTTGCAATGAACCCCAAAGGACCTTTCTCCTTTGTGTTCAGTGATTATACCAAGAAGCAAATTCCACTTCTTGCAATGAACCCCAAAGGACGTTACTCCTTTGTGTCTATTGATTCAACCAAGGAACAAACTAGTTCCTTGAACCAAGAAGACCGTCTCTTGAAAACTTTTACAACCAAGAGTCGGTCTCTTGAAATTTTTTTTTGTAAGAATGGAGGAGAGGAAGAAAATAGAATAGCACAAGTTTTTTCCCAATGAACTTTTCTTGACAAAGCAAATGTTGAACAAAAACTCTTAGAAAGATGTTCAGAATAATTCTTGAAATTCGTGCCATGGTCACATATTTATAGCCATTTGATAACTCTTGAAGAAACCATGCTAAATGTTGTTACTCTTGGCAATTTCTTCAAAACCAATCACTAGTAATCAATTGCACAATTTATTTTATCAAAGGTTGTGACTCTTTATGTTGAGGTTTGAAATCTAACGTTCAGAATCACTGGTAATCGATTACAAGTATTGTGTAATCGATTACACTATTTTGAAAATATTTTTGAAAGTTACAAGACAATGGTAATCGATTACATACCCATGGTAATCGATTACTACTTTGTAAATTAGTTATAAAACTGTTTTTGGCTTCTGGTAATCGATTACTACCTTATGGTAATCGATTGCGAGAGAGTAAAAACTCTGGTAAAAAAATATTTCTTGAAAAATTCTCTTGGACAATTTTGTGTTGTTCAATATTTTATTTGAAAAATTCTCTTTAAACTTATCTTGATGCTTTTCTTTAGGTTCTTGCATATCTTGAGTCTTCTCTTGAATCTTCACTTAAATCTTCTTGATTCTTTAATCTTGTTTGAATGAATCTATAATAATCTTTGGCATCACCAAAATACTCTTGGAAGCTTTGCTTCTACAAATACACCCGGTTTGAGTGCTCCTTTAAGTCTATGTTGATCCCATATGGTTGGAGCATTCTCACAAAATAGCGTGACCCTGACTGGTCTCCCTATGATTTTACCTAGTGAGAGTGACCTGACTTGCTAGTGTGTGGTTTGTCTTATCATGTACTCCTTGGCACCCGATGAGATTTTTCACTGACATGGTACCACATTGCATATAGGATTGAATCTTAGTGTATATGTTGCATAACGCTTATGTATTGATCGATATTGATTGACTTGGTGATATTGTGTTTTGATCCTTGAGTACGTGAATGAATGAGACGTGTTATGTTGTGATGTGATGTTGGACGACAAACTGACATTGGGATATAGGTTCTATATTAGTTGCACGAAGTCTTGGACGACCTTGTTTTGAGCCGAGATGATTTATTATTTATTTGGGAAAATTTTATTATGATGTTAGAAAAGTGAATGCGAGCCTTTTACCATTTTGAAAGGCTTGTATTTAAATGTATTTTAAAAAAAACTTTTAATTAATTTTGATTTCTTACTTTTATTGTTAGTGCATATATGTTAGGGGTAAAGGGTGTCACATTTAGTGGTATCAGAGCAGGTCGAACCTTTTGGCTAGTGTGTTATGTGCTTATCATATTCTGGTGTGCACTCTGTGTGGTTACTTATGAGTACTTTTGTTGAGGATGCTTGAATTATTATTTGTATTTTCTTCTGCATGAGCAAATGAGACTTGATCATAATGTTTGTATGTGCCTTGCATCCTTAATGTCTGCTATACCATAAATCCACTGTTGAGTCATGAGTTATGAGACTGACCACCTCTATAATTTGTGGAGTGCGGTTGGACATTATGGCAAGCTGTTAGGTGATGCAGGTAGTCTTGATATTGATGGATAATCCCTTAATGAGCCCTTATCTTCTTGCATGTATGTTGTTAATAAACTTATTTCTTTCTTGATGTATGGATTAGTGTTGTGAAAACCTTTTGAACCGTATATATATACCTTGGATGAGTATGTCTTTCTTGATGTATAAACGCATGACTACTTAACTCCCTTTATTTTGTGTGTAGTCGTGAATGTAGTTGTTGAAGTTTGTAATTCCTTAATACAACCTTATTAACTGTTTAACTCTAACTTCTTATATATACGTTATATACTTGTTATAGGAACCTTATAATTCTATGTATGCTTGTAATATGATGTTCTACCTTAATTACATAGATAATATGGTTGTTTATGATTTCTTGTTCTTAGCAATATGGATACTCTATAGTTCGATTACTCATATCGAGATATATTTCATAAAGAATACTCTTTGAGAGTACCTTCTAATTCTAGTGCAACCTATTCTTGTGTTGCGTGCTGAAGTCAAGTAATTCGATTACACTTGCAAGCTTGAGTATAATTCATTTTTTGTGTTATGAGCCTACGTCAAATAGTTTTTGATTACAAATGTTTCTTACATAATCAAACAATTGTTAACATCTCCACCTGGGTTTACACTGTGGTCATGTTTTCGTTTATAGAATTCATTCAGAATATTTGTTGTTGATTATCGTCTCCTAATCAATTGAGTGTTCATTTTGTTATTGGCTGCTCATCTTCCAATCATGTCTTGTCAAACTACTTAATAATCTGTCATGTTGTTACTTTTATTATGAATAGAGAGAGACTTCGCTCTTGTTAATCACGTTAAGGTGTTTCGAGAGGAAAATACTTGAGTAGGCATGATCCTTGTTACATATAGATGAAAGTCAACTTAGTAAGTCATGTACCTGTGTTCCTTAAGGATGTGCTTAGTTACCACCTAAGTGCAAGATTGAGAATCTTATAAGTGTAATACCCATATAAAATTGTAACCGTAGTTTCTAGGAGATGACTGGTAAAGAGTCATTTAAGAATATAGAGTAGTTGGAAAAGTTGTGAAAAATAGTTAAGAGATTTAGTGTGAAACCTTAAGAAGAGTGTAAGGTAGTTAGTAAGGCATTAATTGCTAAGCATGGAAGGGTTCGAGAGTGAGTGTTCTTGCATAAGGTAGGTGACCTAAAGGATTATTGATGATAGTTGTATGATTAGCGAGATAAATCTTAGTTCTCCTTACCTTAATATGGGAAAAGTTTGAGGATGCTCCGATAACTACCTTAGTACCTTTCGTGGTCTTTACGTGTACTTGGTCATGTCTTGGCAAGATCAATCCCTTGTGTGTTCATGGGATGCATGGACAGGATCTCCCACCCTGAGTTAGCCCTTGTAGTGGTTTCGATGATTAGTGCTTAGTGTATTTCCACTTAAGTTGGATTATGGGGTTTATCATAAGGTTGTTATAGATCTTTGGGAATCATATTTCGTGCTAAGAGTTTTGTTATGCATTTTAGTTAGATGATGATGACCCTTAAAGTATGCTATGTCTAGGTGAGAGATAACTTTAAATCCTTTTTGGGAAAAAGTTGTTTTGAGATGAAAGAAACTTAAGATTAAGATGAGACGCCCTTAACTAGTAGCTGAACTAGAAAGTTATTTTAGGATTCCTTGAATTAACCTCAACCCTTGTTAAAGATGAGTCGAGTAAGTTTAAGCTTTCTTGTGAAATTTTTGTAGGGCGTAAACCTTAAGTTTGAACAAGTTTACGGAAGTGAGAAGTGGTATGTTTTGGTTATTCAATTAGCACCCAGTTAGTATCAGGTAGGAAACCTTAGAGTGGAACCGTTACAATTTCTTATACCTAAGTGAGAGTTATGAGTCAAGTATACCAAAGTGAGAAAGATCGTGTTGAAGGAAGAGAGTTAGACCCGAGGGTAGGCAAATCATGTATTCTCGATGGTTATTTGTGGACTAGAATTGGTAGAGCGTGAGAGTCTCGAAACTCATATTTTTTTCTTGCACCGTCCCATGTTCAAAAAAGAGTCGACCATGTGGTCAGTCACATTTTCTTGTGTATGTTTGTTTGTTTCAAATTGTCATCTGTGTCTCCTATGATATTACCATACTCCAAATAGTATGTCATTCACATTCTATTATTGTTGAAATATTACTCTTGTGAGAAGACTTAACTTATGAAATACTATCGTTGAGTAAACGAGGATCGCTAGATTTAGTTGTTAAGTGCAAATGAGTCTTATGATCGAAGTCACAGAAAAATGCTTCAACTGGGCACACAACTTGGTATTGAGAACCATATGCGTAATATCTTTTTTGTCAATTTTTTGGCAAATTTTTTAGGGACAAAACTTCTTTTGAGTGTATGTTGTAGAAGCAAAGCTTCATGGTGAATCAAAGGTGATTCAAAGGTGTTTTGATGATAACAAAAGATGATGACAAAGGTGATGACAAAAAGCTCAAAGATCAATCAAAGAACAACTCAAGTGAATCAAAGATCAATCAAGAACAACTCAAGTGAATCAAGAACAATTCAAGAGTTCAGGATAAGAATCATGAAGAATTCAAGACTCAAGAAGAAAGTTTAGAGTCAAGAATCAAGATTCAAGGTTCAAGATCTCAAGAATCAAGATCAAGATTCAAGACTCAAGATTCAAGAATCAGAGAAGGCTTAATCAAGATAAGTATGAAAAGTTTTTCTCAAAATTGAGTAGCACATGATTTTTCTCAAAACATGTTTACCAAAGTGTTTTTACTCTCTGGTAATCGATTACCAGATTGGTATAATCGATTACCAGTAGCAAAATGTTTTGAAAAAGTTTCAAATTGAATTACAACGTTCCAATTAATTTCAAAAGGTTGTAATCGATTACAATGTTTTGGTAATCGATTACCAGTGCCTTGAACATTGAAATTCAAATTCAAATGTGAAGAGTCACATCCTTTCACATAAAAGCTTTGTGTAATCGATTACACTTATTGGTAATCGATTACCAGTGATTGTTTTTGAATAAATCAAAGATGTCACTCTCAAATGGTTTTTTGACTTTTCAAATTGGTTTTAATTTTTTCTAAGAGTTATAACTCTCTAAATGGTCTCTGGCCAGACATGAAGAGTCAATAAAAGCAAGGCTTTGATTTGCTTTTCAATACACATTTTACACTTATTTCATACATCTTTACAAGCCGTGAATGTCTTTGAACTTCTTTTCTTCTTTGTACCAAAAGCTTTCTGAAGTTTTCTGGTTTCCAAACCTTGAAAACTTGTGTTATTCATCTTTTTCATCCCCTTCTCCCTTTGCCAAAAGAATTCGCCAAGGACTAACCGCTGAATTCTTTTTGTGTCTCTCTTCTCCCTTTCCAAAAGAACAAAGGACTAACGCCTGAATTCTTTTGTGTCTCCCTTCCCTTGTCAAAGAATTCAAAACGACACAGTCTGAGATTCTTTGATTCTTCCTATTCCCTTATACAAAGTGTTCAAAGGACTAACCGCCTGAGAATTCTTTTGTATCCCCATTCCAAAGTATCAAAGTTTAACAACCTGAGATCTTTGTCTTAACACATTGGAGGGTACATCCTTTGTGGTACAAGAGAGGGTACATCTACTTAGGTTTGATTGAGAACAAGGAGGGTACATCTCTTGTGGATCAGTTCTAGTGGAGGGTACATCCACTAGGTTCAAAGAGAACAAGGGAGGGTACATCCCTTGTGGATCTTTGCTTGTAAAAGGATTTTTACAAGGTTGAAAGAAATCTCAAGGACCGCAGGTCGCTTGAGGAATGGATGTAGGCACGGGTTGTTGCCGAACAAGTATAAAAACTCTTGTGTGTTTGTTTCCTTTTTCCCTACTCTTTTACTTTCCGCTGTGCATTTTAATTTCCGCTTTTACTTTTGGTTAAGTTTCTCTTCTACTCCTTATTCTCTTAACAACATAAGTAAAAGCCTTAGAAGAGTAAATTTTTAATAAGTAAAGGTTAGGAATAATTAATTCAACCCCCCCTTCTTAATTATTCTGAGGTCACTCGATCCAACATATGTGATAAATTGAGTATGTATGTGATTGAGATGTTTGTGCATTGAGTTATGAACTATGAATTGTACAATCGCACGACTATAAGACCCTTTAAGGGTGACGAATTAATGCCAAGACAATTTAAGGGCGACGAGTTAATGCGTGACGAGTATTGTTATGGAACCACTATGGGGACCCCGACGAGTTTAATCACAAGTGCAACGAGATAAACTATTTTGAGAATAATTGAGGAGTCGTGTGTTTTGTACAGTTCATAGATAGAGTTTGTGTGCTAAAATATTTTCTGGGTTGGACCTGAATCAGGAGGGAGAGGCCCTCACAGACTCTTCAGAGTGTAGGCCTTAGGGGTAAATACACCTAGTTTAAGTGCTCCTTTAAGTCTATATTGATCCCATATGGTTGGAACATTCTCGCAAAATAGAGTGACCTGACTGGTCTCCCTATGATTTTACCTAGTGAGAGTGACCTGACTTGCTAGTGTGTGGTTTTTCTTGTCATGTACTCCTAGGGACCCGGACGAGGTTTTTCACTGACATGGTACCACATTACATATATGATTGAGTCTTAGTGTTTATGTTGCATAATGCTTGTGTATTGATCGATATTGATTGACTTGGTGATATTGTGTTTTGATCCTTGAGTACGTGAATGAATGAGACGTGTTATGTTGTGATGTGATGTTGGACGACAAAGTGATGAAATAATGTGAGTTATGTTTAAGTAAGTTTTATTTTGTTTGTATGATATCTATACCTACATGTTGTCTTGTTTTCTCTCTATTAGTTAGGAATGTGATAACTCACTCCCCATGTGCTATTTGTGTTTGGATCCTGTGCGATGTCGAACTTTGTGTTCGTGGAGTAGATGATTAGGTGGATGACTATGAAGAACCTCATGCTAGAAGACACGGGAACACAATGCTCTGATAGGATGTGACATTGGGATATAGGTTCTATATTAGTTTGCACGAAGTCTTGGACGACCTTGTTTTGAGCCGAGATGATTTATTATTTATTTGGGAAAATTTTATTATGATGTTAGAAAAGTGAATGCGAGCCTTTTACCATTTTGAAAGGCTTGTATTTAAATGTATTTTAAGAAAAGCTTTTAATTAATTTTGATTTGTTACTTTTATTATTAGTACATATATGTGAGGGGTAGAAGGTGTCATACTAATCAACACCTTGACACATGCACCCCCCCCCCTTCCACACCCAGAGAAAATGCATGACTTTTGTAAGTTGATTATATGATCACTAACTAACTTGTAATTTCAACTATCCATGTATGATTGTATGCCCTAGATATATAGTTCTCAACTCTCAAAAGATTATCACTTGACAACATACCTCACATTAAGGAAAATATACACTAAGGGTTTTGACATACACACACTATCATCCAGTCAAAATTAAGAGAAACATGCTAATGACAATTCATTATGATCTCAATTTAATGTCCTAGGTTGCAACAAAGTAGGTTACTCAATATTCATACAGTAAATTTGGTCTATCGTGACTTTTTTTTTCTTTAGGTGTTGAGCACTTATACATATATGTTGTAAATGGTAGTTCCCCGAAGAGAAAGGATCTTAAAATGTTATAATTATATTCCATGGTACATTGGTCAATCTTCAAATGTTCTGAAGTTTTAAAAACCTTTATAATAAATATAAGCAGCAAAACCAATTGTTGATTCAT
>NW_021143708.1:0-7778 GCF_004193775.1 Glycine soja | reverse complement strand
GAGCTTCCGTTATTCAATTTTGATCGTCTCGATATATTATGTACCCAAATCGGACATCCGTGTGAAAAGGTATTGATGCAAGCTCCATTGGAGCTTGTAGGCCTAGGTTCTTCTTCATCAATGGATTCCTTTGCTTCTTGGAAGATAAATGGCAGCGGAATGGAGAAGGAAGAGAGAGAGGAGACGCCACTTCAAGGAGAAGATGAGTCTAGAAGAAGCTCACCACCATAGGAGGCCATGGATAAGAGCTTGGAGGAAGAAGGAGATGAATGAAGGGAGAGGGAGAGAAGAGCACGAAATTTTGTGCTCCAAATGAGCTTTGAAATCTGAAGTTTAATATTCAAATGATCAAAGTTGAAAAAAATGCACACACATGACCTCTATTTATAGCCTAAGTGTCACACAAAATTGGAGGGAAATTCAAATTTCACTTGAATTTGAAATTGAATTTGTGGAGCCAAACTTTGGAGCCAAAATTTCACTAATTATGATTAGTGAATTTTAGTTATGGTTCAGCCCACTAATCCAAGATCAATTCCAAGATTCTCCACTAAGTGTGCTTAGGTGTCATGAGGCATGAAAAGCATGAAGGACATGCACAAAGTGTGACTATATGATGTGGCAATGGGGTGTAGTAAGCAAATGCTCACCTCCCCCTCTAAAATTTAATTGGATTGGGCTTCTACCAATTCAATTAAATTTATTTCCAACCACACACATCAAATATCCACTTAGTGCATGTGAAATTACAAAACTACCCCTAATACAAAAACTAGTCTAGGTGCCCTAAAATACAAGGGCTGAAAAATCCTATATTTCTAGGGTACCCTACCTACATTATGGAGCCCTAAATACAAGGCCCAAAAATAATGAAACCTTAATCTAATATTTACAAAGATAAGCGGGCTCGTACTTAGCCCATGGGCCCGAAATCTACCCTAAGGCTCATAAGAACCCTAGGGCCTTCTCTTGCATCTCTGGCCCAATCTACTTGGAGTTTTTCTATCCAATGCCCTTGCGGAGTAGGATTGCATCATTCCCTCCCCCTTGAAAAGGATTTGACCTCAAATCCTGAGGTTCTTGATACTCTGGGCTCCTTCCCTTAACACCTGTAAAAAGAACAAAAACATATGTATTAGTGGTGTTTAGTATGTTGAAGTAAGGTAAGGTCTGAAAACTCATTTCCGGGGCATCTTCCCATGAAGGAACATGGTTCCTCACCAACTCAATGAGTGGTGCTACAAGTATAGAAAAATATGGGGCAAACCTTTTGTAAAAGTTTGTTAAGTCTTGGAAGCCCCAAATTTTTCTTACACTTGGTGGAGCGGGCCACTCAGGAATGACCTTTATTCTCTTAGGGTTCATGGGAACCCTTTGATCACAATTTAAAAAATTAAGAAAAGTAAAGCAATAGAACATACCTTTTTCTGTATTTTCATGTTGATTATTCCTACCAAAAAGTATGACAAACCTAAGGTGTCCCATATGTGTGCCTAAGTTTGTATTGAAACTAAAAATAAGAACAAACCTACCTAATGAGTCCCTATGTACACAAATCATGAAGATGTTGGGTGCATGAGTAATTTTACAAAAGAGTGTTGCACCACCCAAAGCATTCATCACACCACCTATTTTAGGGATTTGGTGCCTAATAATACCTATTTTGGGCACCAACAAAGCACAAGGATTTAATCTCTTGCGAACCAAACCCTCATCCAACAACTCCTTTACTTGAGGAATAAACTCAAGCCTAAGAGATGTGGCAATGCTAACAAGTGTCTTTTTACAAAGGAGAAAATGTGGAGGTTGTCTAAGAAGGGAAATTTCTTTAATATTTGTCTTTATTTCAAAATGTCTTTCCTTCTTAGCTAACCTCTTGGAGGAGACACTTACCTCCTTACACTCCTCCTTAACCATTAAAGGTTGTCCTTCTTCTTGGGGGTAGATCTCTTCACTAGATTCTTCCCCTTTTGCTTCTTCACTTTTACTAGAGGAAGGTGAAGTAGTAGCCTCATCTTGGCTACTATAAATGTCTTGGCCCCTCATAATCATGGTTTTCTTGGTGGGGCATTGAGAAGTAATGTGTCCTCTTCCAAGACATTTAAAGCACTTCATGGAGCTAGTCTTCTCTTGCATACTAGCCTTAAGGGGTTGCTTTTCTATTGTCTTCCCCTTATCATCTTTGGGCTTAGAAGGTCTCACCCCTAAGATTCCTTGACCTTGGTCTTTCTTTGGATAAGAGTGAGAGCCATAAGATTTTGAAGTAGACTTCCTTTTAAGTTGTTGCTCTACCCTTATTTCCCAATCTAAATTGTCCTCTACATTGTCCTTCCCATGGAAGTATGGGAGTTTAATGTTAACCTCTTGAGGCTTTCTTTCATTTTCTCTCCTATAGGAGTGAGGTCTAAGATGTGACCTATGCCTTCCTTCATAATAGTCACGAAGTTCTTCACTTAGGCTCTTGCAAGAGTTATGACTACTATAGGAGACATGTTTTTCTCTTTTCATTTCTTTCATTATTTTTCTTCTTTCTTCCTCTCTTATTTTCTTTCTTTCATCTTGACTTATTTCTTCCACTCTTTTTTTACCTTTTTCTTTTCTCTCTTGTTTTTCTTTCCACAACTTAAGGGATCTCAACTCATCTAATATCTTATACAAGGGGTCCTTAGGAGTAGAACCCTCACCATTAACACTAGATGAAGAATGAAGACTCATGTTGGTTCCTAAGTTATGGTTCTTTCTTGTTGGGGGTTTGAAAACAAAAGGTAAAATAAACTATGGTTGAAACTAGCCAAAATAAACACTAAAAGAGGTGTGAAAGATAAGGTAAAAACTAATTAGTAAAAGGCAAGCTATCTAGGCAGTTTGACAATGGAGGGTAAAGGAAATAAGCTATGAAAATAAGCAAGAAATTAAAGTGCAAGAAATGCAAACTAGGCGGATCCTAAGAGTGTTTGGATGACCTCATTTAAGGTTCCCAACAAAACACTCACTATCCTAAGGGGAAATTGCCTAAAATTATTACACACAAATGGAAGTAGGGTGACCTAGCGGAGGCTCCCAACTTACTTCCAATGAAAGGCCTTTTTGTTACAAAATTTGAAAGCAAAGCAAATTGCCAATTACAAAATTACAAAGAAAAAAGTCCTCAATTGTGGTGGCTATTCTCTCTTTAGTGTTTCACTCAATTTGGAGTGCTTCTTAGTCCAATAGCTCTTAAGGTGGTTGGCCCCTTGCTTCTTGACTCAAATTCTTCAAGATATGGCACCAATCCTCCTTTCCAATTCCCTATATGGCAACTCACAAGCAAGGAAACAAAGAGACAAGCAATAACCAAAGACAAAAAAAAATGAAATGAAAGCTAAACCAATAGAGTTTTAAAAAGACAAATTTCCAAGGATTATTCAACAATTAAAGCAATGAAAAGCACAAAAAGCAAGCTAGGACTCAAAGAGAAACCTAGAATGGCTCTAGAGTAGAGTAGAAAAACTCTAAAAAAAAAGACTCAAGAAACCTCTAGTTTTGGCACTTGTTTTCACAATAATGTTCAATTGAAATTTCAGAACTAGGATTGGTATAAAATATGCACCAATTATAGAACAAATTTTGAGCCAAAACAACAAGCACACTTTCCTTTCACTTTCCTTTTTTTTTTCTGGACACTGATTTTTCTGCCAACTTGTGAGATTTTTATTATTTTTTTCTTTAATCCAAATCGCTTGATTCTTTTTTTATAATTTTGGTCCAGATGTCTAGAAAATTCAGTAAAATTTTCAGCTCAAAAAACGTAGTTACCAATTCCCAGTAATTTATACAAGTTCGTATGTTCAAGCTGCCAGCACCAGCGATTTCAGCCTAGAAATCAAGAGTAGTGTTTATGTTGCTTAAGGCTTGGATAGTTACAATTTGTGTTTGCTTATGCTCAATTATCTTGAATAACACAATTAAAGAGAGCTTAAGACTTATTTTGATTCACAAATCCAGCCACAACTCAGCACCACAACTCAACTTCATCATAGGCATCATGTAGGAAACTTAGAAAGCAAAAAAAAAAGTTCAAGAACAAGACTACTTCTAGGAATTGATTTAGAACATGTTATGAACTAAATAACATGCATGAATTAGACTCAAAATTCAAAAGATAGGCTAAGAATGACAAGAATACATGAACAAATGTATCTATAATTCAATCAACAAAATAAAATTCAACACAAACTTAGAACATAATGTGACAATTACTATGACTAAACATGACTCTAAGACAACATGGATTAAGTGATTTACACTTAGATTTTTGTGTTTTTTTTTTCTAATCAATATTTTGGAACAAAATTTAGATCTAAAGGTTCAGAACAAGAATATTATGAATGAAAATTGATAGAACCTAAAATCAACACAAAAACAAGATTCAAGAGTAGATCTACAAAATTTGAACCATAGAAATGCAAGAACAAGTGTAGATCTAAGATTTAATCGGTTTATTTTTTTTTAATCTACTCTAAACAGCACCAAACCACAAGACAATGGAGGATATACATGGAGAATAAGATGAAGAACAAGGAATTAAAGAGAATTCACCGAACAAAAAGATAGAGGAAGCAAAAGAACATCACCTAGATGAAGATGATCTTGATACCACATGATGCAAGCTCCATTGGAGCTTGTAGGCCTAGGATCTTCTTCATCAATGGATTCCTTTGCTTCTTGGAAGATAAATGGCAGCGGAATGGAGAAGGAAGAGAGAGAGGAGACGCCACTTCAAGGAGAAGATGAGTCTAGAAGAAGCTCACCACCATAGGAGGCCATGGATAAGAGCTTGGAGGAAGAAGGAGATGAATGAAGGGAGAGGGAGAGAAGAGCACGAAATTTTGTGCTCCAAATGAGCTTTGAAATCTGAAGTTTAATATTCAAATGATCAAAGTTGAAAAAAATGCACACACATGACCTCTATTTATAGCCTAAGTGTCACACAAAATTGGAGGGAAATTCAAATTTCACTTGAATTTGAAATTGAATTTGTGGAGCCAAACTTTGGAGCCAAAATTTCACTAATTATGATTAGTGAATTTTAGTTATGGTTCAGCCCACTAATCCAAGATCAATTCCAAGATTCTCCACTAAGTGTGCTTAGGTGTCATGAGGCATGAAAAGCATGAAGGACATGCACAAAGTGTGACTATATGATGTGGCAATGGGGTGTAGTAAGCAAATGCTCACCTCCCCCTCTAAAATTTAATTGGATTGGGCTTCTACCAATTCAATTAAATTTATTTCCAACCACACACATCAAATATCCACTTAGTGCATGTGAAATTACAAAACTACCCCTAATACAAAAACTAGTCTAGGTGCCCTAAAATACAAGGGCTGAAAAATCCTATATTTCTAGGGTACCCTACCTACATTATGGAGCCCTAAATACAAGGCCCAAAAATAATGAAACCTTAATCTAATATTTACAAAGATAAGCGGGCTCGTACTTAGCCCATGGGCCCGAAATCTACCCTAAGGCTCATAAGAACCCTAGGGCCTTCTCTTGCATCTCTGGCCCAATCTACTTGGAGTTTTTCTATCCAATGCCCTTGTGGAGTAGGATTGCATCAGGTATGACCACTTAAATTTTTCTAGAGCTTCCGTTGTTCAAGTTCGAGCATCTCGATATATTATGTCCCCGAATCGGACATCCGTGTGAAATGTTATGACCATTCAAATTTCTCGAGAGCTTCCGCTGTTCAATTTCGAGCGTCTTGATATATTATGTCCCCAAATCGGACATCCGTGTGAAAAGTTATGACCACTCCAATTTGTCGAGAGCTTCCGTTGTTCAATTTTGAGCATCTCGATATATTATGTCCCCTAATCGGAAACCCGTGTGAATGTTATGACCACTCAAATTTGTCGAGAGCTTTCGTTGTTCGATTTCGAGCGTCTCGATATATTTTGTCCCCTAATCGAACATCCGAGTGAAATGTTATGACCATTCAAATTTGTCGAGAAATTCCGTTGTTCAATTTCGAGCGTCTCGATATATTATGTCCCCGAATCAAACATTCGAGTGAAATGTTATGACCATTCGAATTTCTCGAGAGCTTCTTGTGTTCAATTTCGAGCGTCTAGATGAGTTATGTCCCCGAATTGAACATCCGTGTGAAATGTTATGACCACTCAAATATGTCGAGAGCTTCCGTTGTTCAATTTCGAGCGTCTCGATATAATATATCCCCGAATCGAACACCGAGTGAAATGTTATGACCATTTAAATTTGTCGAGAACTTTCGTTGTTCAATTTCGAGCGTCTCGATATATTATGTCCCCGAATCGAACATCCGATTGAAATGTTATGACCATTCGAATTTCTCGAGAGCTTCCGTTATTCAATTTCGAGCGTCTAGATGAGTTATGTCCCCGAATCGGACATCTGTGTGAAAAGTTATGACCATTCGATTTTCTCGAGAGCTTCCGTTGTTCAATTTCGAGCATGTCGATATATTATGTCCCCGAATCGGACATCCGTGTGAAAACTTATGACCATTCAAATTTCTGGAGAGCTTCCGTTGCTCAATTTCGAGCGTCTAGATGAGTTATGTCCATGAATCGAACATCCGTGTGAAATGTTATGACCACTCAAATTTGTCGAGAGCTTCCGTTGTTCAATTTCGAGCGTCTCGATGTATTATGTCCCCGAATCGAACATCCGAGTGAAATGTTATGACCATTCGAATTTCTCGAGAGCTTCCGTTGTTCAATTTCGAGAATGTCGATATATTATGTCCCCGAATCGGACATCTGTGTGAAAACTTATGACCATTCGAATTTCTCGATTGCTTCCATTGTTCAATTTCGAGCGTCTAGATGAGTTATGTCCCCGAATCGGACATCTGTGTGAAAAGTTATGACCATTCGATTTTCTCAAGAGCTTCCGCTGTTCAATTTCGAGCGTCTCGATATATTATGTCCATGAATTGGACATCTGTGTGAAAAGTTATGACCATTAAAATTTTTCGAGAGCTTCCATTGTTCAATTTCGAGCGTCTAGATGAGTTATGCCCCGAATAGAACATCCGTGTGAAATGTTATGACCACTCAAATTTGTCGAGAGCTTCCGTTGTTCAATTTCGAGCGTCTCGATATATTATGTCCCCGAATCCAACATTCGAGTGAAATGTTATGACCATTCGAATTTCTCGAGAGCTTCTTGTGTTCAATTTCGAGCGTCTAGATGAGTTATGTCCCCGAATTGAACATCCGTGTGAAATGTTATGACCACTCAAATATGTCGAGAGCTTCCGTTGTTCAATTTCGAGCGTCTCGATATAATATATCCCCGAATCAAACACCGAGTGAAATGTTATGACCATTTAAATTTGTCGAGAACTTTCGTTGTTCAATTTCGAGCGTCTCGATATATTATGTCCCCGAATCGAACATCCGAGTGAAATGTTATGACAATTCGAATTTCTCGAGAGCTTCCGTTTTTCAATTTCGAGCGTCTAGATGAGTTATGTCCCCGAATCGGACATCTGTGTGAAAAGTTATGACCATTCGATTTTCCCGAGAGCTTCCGTTGTTCAATTTCGAGCGTCTCGATATATTATGTCCCTGAATCGAACATCCGTGTCAAAACTTATGACCATTCAAATTTTCTGGAGAGCTTCCGTTGCTCAATTTCGAGCGTCTAGATGAGTTATGTCCATGAATCGAACATCCGTGTGAAATGTTATGACCACTCAAATTTGTCGAGAGCTTCCGTTGTTCAATTTCGAGCGTCTCGATGTATT
>NW_021143707.1:0-58853 GCF_004193775.1 Glycine soja | reverse complement strand
TTGGTGCTGAGGTTACCTCTTTGATCAGTGAGGGGTCATGGATTTTTTGTTGGTCTGCAAAATGCTGTCAAGGTAAGCTCTTATCTGTCATTGTTTTGTTTTGATGTATGATAATGTCTAATCATAGGAGTAGTACATGCAAACTGATTATGTGGCTGTGGTTGTTGTGAAGGCTTGGAATATCCAGACCATGTCAGAGTTTACTCTTGATGGACCCAAAGACCGAGTCCTTGCCATGACTGTTGGCAACAATACACTCTTTGCTTGTGCAGAGGTAACTAACCATGTTATTAATATTGTCCAATGATATTCCCCTAACCGAATTCTTTTTTTCTGGGGTGAGTTAAAATTTGTTTATTTAAAATTTCAGGATGGTGTCATTTTTGCTTGGAGAGGAAGCTCTAAAGCCGATTCTCCTTTTGAACTGGTTGCGTCACTCACTGGCACACTAAAGCAGTGGTTTGTCTGGCGGTTGGATGCAAGATGCTGTACTCCGGGTCCATGGACCAAAGCATAAAGGTATGTCTGCTGTTGAGGATTCTATTTTTCTTTATTAACATGAGAATTTTTTCTGAGAAAAGGATATGTAATTTTCTTTGAACTGTCCTATAACGAACCGAACTTGTTATTTTGTCTTCTTCAGGTCTGGGACATGGATACATTACAGTGTACAATGACACTAAATGATCATACTGACATAGTCACATCCCTTATCTGTTGGGATCAATATCTGTTGTCAAGTTCATCTGACCGCACAATTAAGGTCTGGGCTTGCATTGAAGCAGGATCTTTGGAAGTGATATATACACACACCGAAGAAAATGTAAGCGTCGACTTAATCTTATGTGTTGAAATATCATTTGGTTTTATTTTCATGTGTAAGAAGTCAAGCTGATTTTCTTATAATGCTGACAGTTGGTCAATCTCCTAAGTTGATGATTTTTTTATATTACAGGGTGTTGTTTCACTTTTTGGGATGCCTGATGCAGAGGGAAAGCCAATATTATTTTCCTCGTGCAGAGACAATTCAGTTCACATGTATGAATTGCCATCGTAAGTAAATCTAAATTATTCACGTTTCTTTTTGTTACTGTACCTGCGTCATGGTAATATTTCTTATTTTTTTGTTGAATCCTCTGATGATGTTTTTTCAACAGATTTTCAGAGAGGGGCGTTTATTTGCCAAGAAAGATGTGGCATTAATTGAGTTAGGTCCTGGTGGCCTCTTCTTCACTGGAGATGAGAGTGGTTTGCTGATGGTGTGGAAATGGTTGGAGGTACCCATGGTGGCATCCTCTTGACATGTGTTTCCTTTCAACATTGGAGTTGTATTATCCATCTATTTTCCTCTTGAAGTAGATGGCGATAAGGATGAATTTATTTGTCTGAGCAGTAAATTCACTATAAAAACAATTGTATGAAATCTGACAATTTTATAGAAATACCAATTTCATTCTTTTATATTCTTCCCAGCAGATGTAATGTTCTCCTGCTTGATAAATATATTACTATTGTAAGTAACATGGTTTGTAATGAAGTCCGTTTTCAAATTCTTTCCATCATTATCAAAGAATACATTTTTGGATCCAAATATAAGTTCGACCCAAATATAGTTTTTTCTTACTGTTAAAAATTGTTATTGTAATTCAATTATTTTGGCATTACTGTTATTGTATTCAATATAGTTTTATTTCCCTGAGCCTTCATCATAATCTCCATCTGTCTAGACAACATCTTCATCTTTTGTTTCAAGAGAAGAACCAGATGAATAACTTCCACCTACCTGATGAGCCCTAGAGGATCTCCTGTCACCCATGCCATTGTAAGCATTAGAGGCCTATAGTTGTGGAAAGAAAACAGGAAGGGGAAATTCAGACTCCATATTTTGTTGACTCCGCAACAGTGATTTTTTCTTTTTTCAGTTACAGTGTAGACTGTTTCTAGTAATTCTGTCCGGGTGTTAATGATTGAAATGAATTTGTATTAACATAGCAGGATCTTGTGATATTCTTTGAACCATTGTACCTTGTGGCCCAGTTCTTTGGAAAGTTACCATGTCATATTCATATTACTATGTCAAAATATTGTTTCACTCCTCAGAAGCTTAGACGAGGGAGCAAGTAGAGAAACAGCCGTGTAGAGCTGCCTAGCTCAGTTTAAGTTCAGAAAATTATTTTAAACATTCTATATGTTTCTTGTTATTATCCCGTGAATATAAAAATTAAACCAAGAAAAATATTGCACTGCAAATAAGCATGTCTTCATAGTTTTACTATACACTTTTGGAAGCTTCAAGTTCTCAATTTTGTTTGTTGGGTTATAGAAAGCTTTGGAAAGCTTGATTTTTCTTCTTATTATTCCGAGAATATGAAAGCAATGGAAGAAAGATATTGCATAGCTAAAAACGTATGTCGTCCTGAGTATACTATACACGTTGAAAGCTGCTGGTGCTTGAAGTTTTTGTAACGTACAAACTTTACACTGTCATATTCGAGTGAACTTCATTTTAGTTCTCATATATATTTTTATAGAAACATCATGCGTACGTGGTATTAGTATTTTCTAATAGACGATTATCACATCATCCGTTAATAATGACAAGGACCAGAATCGTAAAATAATAAATAGTGACAACAACGATAATAAAATAATTTATCAAAATTAAAATTATAATGTAACTACATAAGTTAAATATGAACAAAATTATAATAACATTCTTAAGATTTGGTCAAATTACATAAATATTTTGGTTTTTTTTTTGTAACTCTGGGACAAATCTCTTCTTATTGTTTGAAAAAATATTACACGGATTCTTCATTCTACTTAACACACCCTCCTTTGAATCAAGGCTAAAATGCATTTTTTGGTCATTCCATTTTATTAAATATGGGATTTTATTTCCCTTATTTAATCAGACATTTAAATATTTTAACCTTTTGTGATATTTTTTAGTGTACTTGGTGCACTATTCTGATCCCTTTTTAAATTTAGACTCCCCAAGCACTATAATTATAGAATTTAAGAAATAAATATATTTGAAACGAAATTATAAGCAACTTTTATGGAAGAAAATAACATGAATTATAAATTCAGTAGTGTGTTTGCATGGAGCAATTGAACAGGAGAATTCATTTTTTCAAAGAATTTTAAAGGATTCATGATAAAATGTCTTGTTTGGATAGAATATTTGAAATGAGATTTAATTTTAGGTATGAATCAATTTGATTGACTAAAACAGTGAGATTTTAAATTCTCTAAAAAATTATAGAATTTGAAATTCTTTTTTCGGAGATGCTCACTCTAACTCACGACGTTCTTGCTCGCGCCTGATTCTCACTCAACACTCGCAACTACGGGTGACCAAATTTTTTACGGTCGACAACAACATAAGTTGTTTTTCACTGACGTTGGCCGAGGATTTTTCGGTCAGAATTTTTTTGTATCATGTCAACCTAAGCTATTTTTTGCCGATATCGACTAAGATTTTTTTTAGATGATGTTGGTTAGGGTTATTTTCTCACTGACGTCATTCATGGGAATTTTTTGCTGACGTCGGCCAAGGATTTTTTTGGCCGTTGTCATTCAGGTTTTTTCAGTTGATGTCGACAAATGCTTTTTTACCCGATGTTGACTAGATTTTTTCTACTGGCATCGGTCATGGCTAATTTTTCAGCCAACATCAACTAGGTTTTCCAGCCAACATTAGCCAAAGTTATTTTTTAGCCAATATCGGGCAGGATTATTTTTCAGCCGATGTTAGCTAGGGTGTTGTCATACACTAGTTTCGTTTGGGGAGCATTTTTTGTCGGCATGTGACATCTGTTTGACCACTTCAAAATGTTTAATACCCATTGCCATGAGATCCGTAAAGTTTCGGGACCTTTCGGAAAGAAAACAGCCAAAAACACAAAAGTGGGGGGGTGAACTTATCAAACATAGGGTTGCACTCAGGAAACTTCATCCATAACATTCTAGAAGGGGGTGAACTTATAAATTATGGGGTGCATTCAGAAATCTTTCTCAAGAAGCCTCTTGGCGGCAACCACCTCCATTTATTTAAACAATGGCGTTTGGGGCATCTAGGGCATCCGTAATGCTTCCGTAAAATTTCCAAAAACCTTGGGTTAGCATATTTCACTTAATATTGGTGAAAGGGAAGAGAAAAAAGAGGAAAATCAAGTCCAAAATTCTTCTGTAAGGCTTCCATAACTTTTCTGTAAAGTACGAAAAGGGGGGTGAACTTAGTAATTGAGTGCACTCAGAAATCTTCCTCAAGAAGCCTCTGGGCTGCAAGCACCTCCCCATTTCTCCTATAAATAGGGGGAGGAGGTTGAGTTTCAAGGGTCCATGACCTCTATGCTAAGCATTTCAGCTGTTTTGGGTGAAAAAAAATGTGTTTCCATGAAGAAAATCCAAATCGAGGTGCTTCCGTAACACTTCCGAGACGTTTTCGTGATCAAATCCGTGAAGATTTTCCGTCGTTCTTCACCGTTCTTCGTTCGTTCTTCGGTCTTCAACTAATAAGTGTTCGAATCTGAGACTTTCAATTCATTTCTTATTTTGTTTGCTTTCATCTTCATCTCGTTCATTTTCGATTTTCTTTTCTTCCGTTTTTAACGAGCTTTAACCGATCGTTTAAGCCGTTATCTCGCCTAATAAAATGAATTTCAACCGATCATTTGTGTTGTAATCTCGTTTAATCACTGTTAAAATAAAATCCAACCGATCGTTCATGTTGTAACCTCGGTTAAATAAAAAAATGCAAAATAATAATAAAATAATCAAAATATCTTGAAAAAATATAATAAAATAATCAAAATATCTTGAAAAAAATAATAATAAAATAATCAAAATATCTTTGAATAAAGTAATCAAAAAAATCAATCGGACATTTTTCTTTGGAAGTTTCCTTGAATGAATTGACTAATAACCAAAGTGAAACTAAGGCTAAAATCAACTCACAAATCAAGTTTTGTCTGCAAAAGTCACTTAAAACCGTTTTAAGGTCCAACGCCTTAAACGGTTCTCTTTGCTTTTATCGGTTAACATGGACCGTTCAAAAGTATAAAATCAACCCATAACATTACCGCTTTTGTAAGAACTACATAGGTCTGAGTTCCTCATCGCAATTGAGGATACATAGGAGCAAAAGCCCCGCTTTTGTCGACCATCCCAAGAGATCGTTAATGGTCCAACGCCTTAACGTTTCTCTCCTTTTAAAAAAAAAAGAGATCGTTAATGTTGGATCGAGTGGCCTCAGAATAATTAAGAAATTAATGATTAATGTGTCTTGACTAATTAAAATTTATCCTTCTTAATATTACTAGATTCAATTAGGCTTTACTACTAAGTTATGATAAAGTAAAGTATAGAAACAATAACTTAGACAAAAGTAAAGCGGAAATAAAAAGTACACAACGGAAATTAAAGAGTGTAGGGAAGAAGAAACCAAACACAAGATTTATACTGGTTCGGCAACAACCCGTGCCTACGTCTAGTCCCCAAGCAACCACTGATTCTTGAGATTTCTAATAACCTTGTAAAATCCTTTACAAGCAAAGATCCACAAGGGATGTACCGTCCATTGTTCTCTTTGAACAACCAAGTGGATGTACGCTTCACTTGAACTGATCCACAAGAGATGTACCCTCTCTTGTTCTCAGTATCACAACCCAAGTAGATGTACGCTCTACTTGTACCACAAAGGATGTACGCTCCAATGTGTTAAGACAAAGAATTCTTAGGCGGTTAGTCCCTTGAATCTTTGTAAAGGGAAACAAAAGATATCTCAGGCGGTTAGTCCTTTGAAATCTTTTGTTTAAAGGGAAAGGGAAGAATCAAAAGAATTCTCAAGCGGCTATTCCTTTGAATCTTTTGCAAGAGGGAGAAGGGAGAATCAAAAGAATTCTCTGGCGGTTAGTCCTTTGAATCTTTTGGCAAGAGGGGGACGGAAGAAAAGATAGCACACTTTTGTTTTCTACAGAATTTCCACTTGCAGATAAAAAAAAGTTTTGAAACAAAGTTTAGAAAGCTTTTTGGCAAAGAAAAAGCAATGGCAATGGTTAGAGAAAGATTGTGAAAAAGAATTGCTTGGAAGAATATCATACATATGTTAAACGTTTGCCAAAGTCATGCTTTTATAGACTCTTCATGTCTTGTCAAAGAAACCATTGGAAGAGTTGTGACTTTAGAGAAAACCATGTTAAGAGTTATAACTCTTAACTTTTTCTTCAAAACTGTTCACCGGTAATCGATTACCACAAAGGTGTAATTGATTACACAATGTGTTTTATGAAAAGTTGTGACTCTTCACAATTGGATTTGAATTCCAACGTTCAGATTCACTTGTAATCGATTACTAATATAGTGTAATCGATTACACTGTTTGAAAATCATTTTGGAATGTTATAAATCATTTGAAAACCAAACTGGTCACTGGTAATCGATTACCAGAGAGTAATCACTTTGGTAACTTAGAAAATTTGAGAAAATTCTTTTGTAAAACAAAATTGTGCTATTTGGTTTTTGAAAAAATCTTTTAATAGTTATTCTATATGAAGTCTTGACATTTTGCTTCTTGATTTCTTTTCTTGAATCTTGAATCTTGGATTGGATTCTTGATGCTTGATCTTGAAGTCTTGAATCAATCACTTGGGCTTTTGGCATCATCAAAATTGCTTGGTTCATCATCATGAAACTTGCTTCTACAATCTCTCCCTTTTTGATGATGACAAACCTGAAATCAAGAAACAAATGCAAGCTTTATCGTCTAATCGATCACTCACATAATTCTCCCCCTTTGTTTTTGAGTTTAAGCTTTACTTGAAATTAAGTTATTTAATTATATGAGTTCTTGATTTAATCCCAACTTTCTCTTCGCCTTTGGCATCAACAAAAAGCCAAAGTGCGTATAGAGACATAAAATCATACATTCATCCATAATCATCCAAGCAAGGAAGACAACAATGCATACATAAACTAAGCAAGTATGATAATAATTCATTCATAAACTATAATGTCAGATAATTTAGAGAGTCATCCAAGATAACTTAATTAAAACAACTAAATTAGAAAGTAACATACTAATAAGTGTTTCAAAACATAGCCAAATACACGGCTAGAAATCAAAATACTAATAATAATAGTAATGTCTAAACTGATGGTGGTGGTGGAGGTAAATCAAGGCAGTCACGAATGATGGTGACATCTTCTTCAACCTTTGCAATCCTTGAGTTCATCTCCTCGAATCGTGTGTCCACTTGACGTTCCAAGGAGTCAAACCTCTCACCAACATAGGTTTGAAGTCCATCAAACCTGTCCAAAATACTCTGAAGGAGAGAAGAGTCTCCTTCAACCGGTAAGTGTCTTTCATCATCATTTGGTTGAGCACCATTTTTTACCAAAGAGCCATCACGCTCTTTGCGGTAACCAAAGGAGGAAACCACAACAGCACCGATCAAGAAAGATCTCTTGATTGGAACATAAGGTTCATAATCAAGAGGGGTGTTAAAATGTTGAAGGAACAAAGTAACTAAGTGAGGATAGGGCAAAGGAGCATTTAATCGCAATGCCTTATGCATGCGATACCAGACTAGATGTGCCCAATCAATTTGTCAGCCGGTATGAAAGGCCCACATTACTATTAGATCTTCTTCAGAAACATGTGCAAGGTTTGAAGATCTGGGGAGTAAGATACAGACAATTAGATAATGGAGGATGCAGCTTTCAGGAACCAATGAACCGGCAAACAGCCTTCCGATCATATCCGCTTGGTTGGTGCAAACCAACCGACGGGCATCATGCACAGAAAATCAAACTTCCAATCATCATCCAGTGCACCTTCAAATGGTACACCGTCACTAGACAATTAGGTCAAATCATAAAAGAGGGATTGGTCAATGACCATCTTTATCCCATAGACCTTAGAAATCAAGGTACTTTCTTGAATTTCATGGTTAGAATAAAAGGCTTTTACCAATTCAGAATACACAGGCAGTTTTAAAGACATAAAGGGAATGAGATTTGAGTTATGAAATGCTTGAATGCATTTGAAACTCTCATCAGAAAAGAAATCCATATCTATGAACTTAGGGTCAATGATAGAACGAGAGGAGAAGAGGTTAGTGTATCGTGTACGTTGTTCTTCCGATGAG
Organism: Glycine soja; assembly: GCF_004193775.1. Taxonomy (NCBI): domain Eukaryota; kingdom Viridiplantae; phylum Streptophyta; class Magnoliopsida; order Fabales; family Fabaceae; genus Glycine; species Glycine soja. The sequence continues at coordinate 50,700 of NW_021143707.1, read as the reverse complement.
AACAATGAGGAGGAGGAAATGGAGGAAGGAATTGGAGTATCCTGAGCCTTAGAGTGTCATTGGCTTCTACTCGAAGAACATTTGCACTTCTTTGATGGTTCTTCCATTTGAGAGACTTATTCGAAATTTCAATCAGTTGAAATGAAAGAGAATGAAAAAAGATGAATTTTGGGCTTTGTGGGACGTGATTTGGATAAGAAATGAGTTAGTTATGGTAGAAAGAAAATTTGGGAATAAGGGTTTCGCGAGAAAGACGAAGTTGCAGTTTCGTGAATTCTTAAATTTGAATTTATAAGCATCAGGGACGTGTTGTAATTGATTACATTTTTTTGTAATCGATTACACTTAGTGTGCCTTGTTATAATCGATTACACATTGTGGTGATCGATTACCAGAGAACATTTTAGGAGAACTAAGTGTTGAATGAATTCTTAGGGTGAACAGATTTGAAAGGGGGTCAAAATACTTTATGTCTAAAAACTCTTATACGAAAATATATATATATATATATATATATATATATATATATATATATAACATAATAGATTTTTGAAAAAGCTTTATGAATAACTTTTAAGCAAGTAATTCACATATCATACTAAAAATCATGCAAGAATCATAGGCACTATCAAGTATTTGTTTTAATAATAAACTTCATGCTTCGAGAAAGAAAATAACTCAATCAAACATATAAGCACATACTCATAATAGCAATCAATTAAGACAAACAAATAAAATTTTGTTAGTCATCATATAAACAAGTAAATTGAAAGGAAAGTTTCAACCAACTTAATTTAAAAGAGAATGGTTTTGATGTTACCTTTTTCATGATTTAAGTGCTTAGATCTTCAAAGATGGAAGTCAGACTTTTGCTTTTTGCTTAATCTTCTTTAGAGATGTTATCATCACTCTCATAGTCCTTGGATAGAAGGTTGATCTCCTTCTCCGAACCATCGGATGAGTCATTGTCATCCCAAGCAATATACGCCTTCTTGGATCTTCTTTCTTCATGACTTTTCTTCTCTGGCCATGATTCATTTGTGGGGCATTGTGCCTTTATGTGACCGGGTCGATTACACTTATAGCATTTAAGTGTTGGGGAACCTTCTTGAGATCCCTTCCCATTGTCGAAGTTATGGCGTTTCTCCATTCTTCTATGTTGGATCGAGTGGTCTCAGAATAATTAAGAAGGGGGGGTTGAATTAATTATTCCTAAACCTTTACTAATTAAAAAATTACTCTTCTAAGGCTTTTACTATATTGTTAAGTGAATAAAGAGTAGAAGAGAAACTTAACCAAAAGTAAAAGCAGAAATTAAAATGCACAGCGGAAAGTAAAACAGTAGGGAAGAAGGAGACAAACACACAAGAGTTTTTATACTGGTTCGGCAACAACCCGTGCCTACATCCAGTCCCCAAGCGACCTGCGGTCCTTGAGATTTCTTTCAACCTTGTAAAAATCCTTTTACAAGCAAAGATCCACAAGGGATGTACCCTCCCTTGTTCTCTTTGAACCTAGTGGATGTACCATTCACTAGAACTGATCCACAAGAGATGTACCCTCTCTTGTTCTCAGTCAACAACCCAAGTAGATGTACCCTCTACTTGTACCACAAAGGATGTACCCTCCAATGTGTTAAGACAAAGATCTCAGGCGGTTAAACCTTTGATACTTTGTGAATGGGGATACAAAAGAATTCTCAGGCGGTTAGTCCTTTGAACACTTTTGTATAAGGGAATGGGAAGAATCAAAAGAATTCTCAGACTGTGTCGTTTTGAATTCTTTGACAAGGGAGAAGGGAGACACAAAATAATTCTGACGGTTAGTCCTTTGTTCTTTTAGGAAAGGGAGAAGAGAGACACAAAAAGAATTTAGGCGGTTAGTCCTTGGCCAATTCTTTTTGGCAAAGGGAGAAGAGATGAAAAGAATGAATAACACAAGTTTTCAAGGTTTAGAAAACCAGAAAACTTTGGAAAGCTTTTGGCACAAAGAAGAAGATGAAGTTCACAAAGATTCAAGGCTTGTAAAGGATTGTAATGAATTGATTGAATTGATAGAAAGATTGATTGAAAATGCAAAACAAAGCCTTGCTTTTATAGACTCTTCATGTCTGGTCAAGAGAACCATTTCGAAGAGGTATGACTTTTAGAAAAACTTAAAACCAATTTGAAAAAGTCAAAATCCAATTGAAGAGTTACATCTTTTGATTTATTCAGAAATAATCACTGGTAATCGATTACCAAATCAATGTAGTCGATTACGCAAAGCTTTTATGTGAAAGGATGTGACTCTTCACATTTGAATTTGAATTTCAACGTTCAAAGGCACTGGTAATAGATTTCCAAAACATTGTAATCGATTACAACTTTTTTGAAATCAATTGGAACGTTGTAAATTCATTTGAAAACTTTTTCAAATTCATTTTGCTACTAGTAATTGATTACAACAATCTGGTAATCGATTACCAGAGAGTAAAAACTCTTTGGTAAACATGTTTTGAGAAAAATCCATGTGCTACTCAGTTTTTGAAAAAAACCATTTCATACTTATGTTGTTTAAGTCTTCTCTTGATTCTTGAATCTTGAGTCTTGAATCTTAATCTTGGTTCTTGAAGCTTGATCCATGAATCTTGATGCTTGAATTCAACTTTCCTCTTAAATCTTGAAGAGTTCTTCAACTTTTCCTCTTGAGTCTTGAAGTGTTCTTCAACTTTCCTCTTGAATCTTGAAGTGTTCTTGATTCTATCTTGAATATCTTGAACTCATTCTTTGATTGACCATTGAGCTTTTTGTCATCACCTTTGTCATCATGTTTTGTTATCATCAAAACATCTTTGAATCACTCTTGATTCATTATGAAGCTTTGCTTCTACATTCTATTTTTGATGAATTTCTGAAACTTCTTCACAAAGAGTGAGAAGTCTTCTTCATCATCAGATTCTTCTTCTTCTTCTTCTTCTTCTTGCATTGAGGAGGAGGCTTTGAGTGATATGATTTTTTTCCTTTTGTCGGTCTCTTCATTTTTGTTGAGACGTTGAAGTTCCATTTTTATGTTCCTGTAGTTTGCCAAAAAGAGTGGCAAGAGACATAGAAGAAAGATCTTTACTTTCAGAAATGGCAGTTACCTTGGGCTGCCATTCCCTACTTAAGCATCTCAAAACTTTATTAATTAAATCTTCATTAGGAAAGGTTTTTCCTAAGGAGGCAAGGTGATTGGCTATGTGTGTGAATCTTTTCTGCATGCTTTGGATGTTCTCATTAGTGTTCATCCTAAATAATTCATATTCATGTGTAAGGGTATTGACTCTAGATCTTTTCACATCATTGGTGCCTTCATGTGTAAGTTGGAGAGTATCCCACATCTCCTTTGCATTTGAACAGTTTGACACTTTAAAATATTCATCTATTCCTAGGGCAGAAGTGATTATGTTTTTGGCTTTAAGATTATATTGGAATCTTCTTCTATCCTCTTCAGTCCATTTATCTATAGGTTTTTTTGTTGTTGTGCTTGTACTTGCATCTACTATGGTGGGTACATAAAGTCCTATTTCTATTGCTTCCCAAATGTTTAAATCTATGGCTTCAATAAAGATTTGCATTCGGGTTTTCCAGTAGTGGTAACCCTCACCATTAAAGAAAGGTGACCTATGGATGGATTTTCCTTCGGGAAATAGAGAATTTGAGGAGGCCATGAATCTTGAGGTTGTGAAACTTTTCTCAAGAAACCTACTATGATACCACTTGTTGGATCAAGTGGCCTCAGAATAATTAAGAAGGGGGAGTTCAATTAATGATTAATGTGTCTTGAATAATTAAAATTTATCCTTCTTAATATTACTAGATTAAATTAGGCTTTACTACTAAGTTATGAGAAAGTAAAAAATATAAACAATAACTTAGACAAAAGTAAAGAGGAAATAAAAAGTACACAACGAAAATTAAAGAGTGTAGGGAAGAAGAAGACAAAAACAAGATTTATACTAGTTCGACAACAACCCGTGCCTACATCCAGTCCCCAAGCAACCACCGATTCTTGAGATTTCCAATAACCTTGTAAAATCCTTTACAAACAAAGATCTACAAGGGATGTACCCTCCCTTGTTCTCTTTGAACAACCAAGTGGATGTACGCTCCACTTGAACTGATCCACAAGAGATGTACCCTCTCTTGTTCTCAGTATCACAACCCAAGTAGATGTACGCTCTACTTGTACCACAAAGGATGTACGTTCCAATGTGTTAAGACAAAGAATTCTTAGGCGGTTAGCCCCTTGAATCTTTATAAGGGGAAACAAAAGATATCTCAGGCGGTTAGTCCTTTGAAATCTTTTGTTTAAAGGGAAAGGGAAGAATCAAAAGAATTCTCAAGTGGTTAGTCCTTTGAATCTTTTGTCAAGAGGGAGAAGGGAGAATCAAAAGAATTCTCTGGCGGTTAGTCCTTTGAATCTTTTGGCAAGAGGGAGAAGGAAGAAAAGATAGCACACTTTTGTTTTCTACAGAATTTCCACTTGCAGAAAAAAACAAAGTTTTGAAACAAAGTTTAGAAAGCTTTTTGGCAAAGAAAAAGCAATGGGCAATGGTTAGAGAAAGATTGTGAAAAAGAATTGTTTGGAAGAATATCATACATATGTTAAACATGTGCCAAAGTCATGCTTTTAAAGACTCTTCTTGTCTGGTCAAAGAAACCATTGGAAGAGTTGTGACTTTAGAGAAAACCATGTTAAGAATTATAACTCTTAACTTTTTCTTCAAAACTGTTCACCGGTAATCGATTACCACAAATGTGTAATCAATTACACAATGTGTTTTATGAAAAGTTGTGACTCTTCACAATTGGATTTGAATTCCAATGTTCAGATTCACTTGGAATTGATTACTAATATAGTGTGATCGATTACTCTATTTGAAAATCATTTTGGAATGTTATAAATCATTTGAAAATTTTTGAAAACCAATCTGGTTTATGGTAATCGATTACTGATAACTGGTAATCATTTGCTAGAGAGTAATCACTCTGGTAACTTAGAAAATTTGAGCAAATTCTTTTGTAAAACAAAACTGTGCTATTTGGTTTTTGAAAAAATCTTTTAATACTTATCCTATATGAAGTCTTGACTTGTTGCTTCTTGATTTCTTCTCTTGAATCTTGAATCTTGGATTGGATTCTTGATGCTTGATCTTGAAGTCTTGAATCAATCACTTGGGCTTTTGGCATCATCAAAATTGCTTGGTTCATCATCATGAAACTTGCTTCTATAGTTAATGGTTCAATGCCTTAACGTTTCTCTTCTTTCACCCTAAGAGATCGTTAATGGTCCAACGCCTTAACATTTCTCTGCTTTAAAAAAAAATCAAAAGATCGTTTAATGGTCCAACGCCTTAAAACAACTTTTGTTCGGTTTAAATTGATCTTGTGGAAAAAGATCAAAACAATTTAACCAATGTTTAGTTTTGAAAGAATTACGTAGGTCTGATTTTATCATTGCAATTAAGGAATACGTAGGAGCGACGGAAACACCCTTGTCGACCACAAAAGGAAAAAAAATACAAAAAGGCCCATAAAATGCTAAAAAAACCTAAAAAAAGGGAAAAATACATAAATTTTGAAGTCATGTCTTGCACACTTGATTAGAGGTTGTCATCCCTTGTGATGGACGAGTGAGGTGCTAATACCTTCCCCATGCATAAAAATAAATCCCAAACCTTTCACACTTAAAGTTCGTAGACCACACGTTCTGGTTTTTCCGACGTTTTCCTCGAATAAATGTTGGTGGCGACTTCGCGCGTCTTCCTCCCTTGGAAGACGCACCCGTGAGCCCTGCGTTGCCCTTCCGTCGAAGGGTAGGTTGCGACAGTTAGCGACTCCACTGCGGACTATTTTTAGAGAGTTAGGCATATTAATCTTTTGTGCAAAAGTTGTGTTTTCCCTTTCATGGGTTTCCCTTTTGCTTTATGTTCTTGTATAAACTTTTTCGATGTTGTAAGCGTGTTTTAATGTATGCATGAGATAAATATGTATTCATTTGATGCACACAACACCAATACCTTTTTGCACACACGGTGAGTTGAAAAGGGGCCTTATACCCGGGTCCATGGAAACATAAGGAGTGGAAGTGAATCTATGGTCATGCTGGGTCTCCGACTTGCTTGATAACAATGAACCCTCATCTAGAGTTTTTCTCTTTGATAACATATTGTTGTTGGTAGTCCCTACTGCCGCAATATGTTTTTCGAAGGGGATGATACCTCTAGAAACCATCAAGAGAGATATGACCACCTAAAAGCCTTTTAGTTCCTCCCGTTTAGGTCCCTAAAAAAGGGACATGAAGCGAACACGCTGCGTGCCTTTTAAACATTGCCATGCATATAACCTAAATGTCATGTACGTCTTTGCTGTATGATTATATGTGGATATTGCCATACTGTGTACATCCCCGTGTTGTGCTTTTGCGCGTCTACATCATGTCGTCACACATGCGTTGTATGTTGGTCTCGTCTTTTGTCACGGGAAGCCGAAAGGTCCATATCACCTTCTTAATTGCACACATAGGGCACTGCGTCCCCAAATGTGAAAGTAAGAAGAGATGATTTTCCGGGCTCTCGTGTCCATAAATGCATTCATATCATGCATCGCATAAACTGTTCGAACGAGTAGCCTCAGAATAATTAAGAAGGAGGGGTTGAATTAATTATTAATGTGTCTTGACTAATTAAAAATTTATCCTTCTTAATGTTACTAGATTCAATTAGGCTTTACTACTAACTTATGGGAAAGTAAAGAACAGAAACAATAACTTAGACAAAAGTAAAGCGGAAATAAAAAGTACACAGCGGAAGGATAAAGAGTGTAGGGAAGAAGAAACCAAACACAAGATTTATACTGGTTCGGCAACAACCCGTGCCTACGTCCAGTCCCCAAGCAACCATCGGTTCTTGAGATTTCCAATAACCTTCTAAAATCCTTTACAAGCAAAGATCCACAAGGGATGTACCCTCCCTTGTTCTCTTTGAACAACAAAGTGGATGTACACTCCACTTGAACTGATGCACAAGAGATGTACCCTCTCTTGTTCTTAGTATCACAACCCAAGTAAATGTATGCTCTACTTGTACCACGAAGGATGTACACTCCAATGTGTTAAGACAAAGAATTCTTAGGCGGTGAAAAGTAGCACACTTTTGTTTTCGACAGAATTTCCACTAGCAGAAAAAACAAAGTTTAGAAAGCTTTTTGGCAAAGAAAAAGCAATGGGCAATGGTTACAGATAGATTGTGAAAAATAATTGTTTGGAAGAATATCATACATATGTTAAATGTGTGCTAAAGTCATGCTTTTATAGACTCTTCATGTCTGGTCAAAGAAACCATTGGAAGAGTTGTGACGTTAGAGAAAACCATGTTAAGGGTTATAACTCTTAACTTTTTCTTCAAAACTGTTCACTGGTAATCGATTACCACAAAGGTGTAATCGATTACACAATGTATTTTATGAAAAATTGTGACTCTTCACAATTGGATTTGAATTTCAACGTTCATATTCACTTGGAATCGATTACTAATATAGTGTAATCGATTACACTATTTGAAAATCATTTTGGAACGTTGTAAACCATTTGAAAATATTTTGAAAACCAAACTGGTCACTGGTAATCGATTACTGCCAACTGGTAATCGATTACCAGAGTGTAATCACTCTGGTATTTTAGAAAATTTGAGAAAATTCTTTTGTAAAACAAAACCGTGCTATTTGAATTTTGAAAAAACATATTTTAATACTTATCCTATATGAAGTCTTGACTTGTTGCTTCTTGATTTCTTCTCTTGAATCTTGGATTGGATTCTTGATGCTTGATCTTGAAGTCTTGAATCAATCATTTGGGCTTTTGGCGTCATCAAAATTGTTTGGTTCATCATCATGAAGCTTGCTTCTACATAAGCATCTCTTCATGGCATCGTAATGGACGTATCGTTCCTGCATTTGTCTCTTATCATTTCATGCATTGCATGTTGCATAAGTCATTTAGTCACCGTGCATCTGCATCTAACATGTTTTTTGTACACCTTCTATTTTCATGTTCGCTCATGCATGATCCTTGCATTTTCCTCTGCAAAACAAAGAAAGTCACAATAAAGCTCAAACAATGCATCATTCGCACACATCCGTGCTTTTCATTGGTTGCATTGCTCATTGCATTCTTTCCAAGAAAACCAAACTTTAATCATTGTTATCATAAGGGAAGAACGCACTTTATGATACCCTTACTAAACGCATGCTAGAGCTGGAGTAATGGCTGAAGTAGACGAGGTGCAAGAGGGATGAAGGCCGACATGGAGGCCATGAAAGAAGAGATGGCCACAATGATGGAGGCCATGATGAGCATGAAGAAGATAATGGAGGTCAATGCGACTGCAGTTGCCGCTATTAGCGCTGTTTCTGGGGTGGACCCGACTCTCCTATCTGGCCTCAACCAAATAAATCATCTAACCGCGGATACGGGAGACCCCCATTTTCTGCAAGCCTAGAACAAGCAGGTTTTCCCCCTATTTTGTGACCGCAAGTTTTATCAGTTTCTGGGCTGCATGCCCTCACCTTTAGAGGGATACACGCCCTCGCCTTCAGAGAACTGCATGTCTTCGCCTTCATAGGCTTGCACGTCCTCGTCTTCAGAGGATTGTACATCCTCGCCTTTAGATGACTACACGTCCTCGCCTTCAGAGGGCTACACGTCCTCGCCTTCAGAGGGCTGCACATCCTCCCCTTCAGAGGGCTACACGTCATTGCCTTCAGAGGGTTGCATGCCCTCGCCTTCAAAGGGCTACACACCTTTGCCTTCAGAGGACTACACGTCCTCACCTTCAGAGGAGTACACGTCCTCCCCTTCAGAGGGCTACAGGTCCTCGCCTTCAAAGGACTACAGGTCCCTTGCCTTTAGAGGACTACATGTCCTCACCTTCAGAGGACTACACGTCCTCACCTTTAGAGGACTACATGTCCTCGCCTTCAGAGGACTACACATCCTCACCTTCAGAGGACTACACGTCCTCCCCTTCAGAGGGCTACATGCCCTCACCTTCAGAGGACTACAACTTTTCGCCTTCAAAGGGCTATAGGTCCTCGCCTTCAGAGGACTACACGTCCTCGCCTTCATAGGGCTACACGCCATCGCCTTCAGGGCGCTACACGTCCTCACCTTTAGAGGACTACAACTCTTCGCCTTCAAAGGGCTACAGGTCCTCGCCTTCAGAGGACTACACGTCCTCGCCTTCATAGGGCTGCACGCCCTCGCCTTCAGGGGGCTACACGTCCTCACCTTCAGAGGACTACATGTCCTCGCCTTCATAGGGCTACACGCCCTCATCTTCAGGGGGCTACACATCCTCACCTTCAGAGGACTACACACCCTCGCCTTCAGAGGACTACACCTCTTCACCTTCAAAGGGCTACACGCCCTCGCCTTCAGAGGACTACACGTCCTCGCCTTCATAGGGCTACACGCCCTCGCCTTCAGGGGGCTACACGCCCTCGCCTTCAGGGGGCTACACGTCCTCACCTTCAGAGGACTACACACCCTCACCTTCAGAGGACTACACGTCCTCGCCTTCAGAGGACTACACGTCCTCGCCTTTAGAGGACTGCACGTCCTCGCTTTTAGAGGGCTCCACATCTGCGCCTTCAGAGAACTCAAGGTCCTCTGCCCTTAATGCTTAATCGAGGGTTGCGCTCTCGGGTGAGGGGCTAGTTGTTTACTTTTATCAGTTCCTGGGCCACCCCCTGATATTGGAGGGTGACCAACTGTGCACGCACAACCAGAGGAGGAGACTATCGCACAACTACTATGCATACCGGGGCAAGATTTCACCCAGCCGCTGCAAGGAGACGAGTGTGGATCGTGTGCATCAAAATATGGATGATGTTGCTACTTAGCAACCTTCTTACCAGCGACCACCACTCCGATCTCCCCCTACCGAAGTGTCAGCTGGTTTATTGATCAATCTTTGTTCTTTTCATTGACAAAATTACCCAGTGAAGGTGTTCCTTTTGAGGGCACCATTGTTGATGACTGGAAGTTTGATTATTCTAGTCATGATGCTCGGTGTATGGTCTGCAATGACCAGGCTGATATGACCGGCAAATTACTTGTTGGGTCATTAACCTTTGATTGCCGCATCATGCACTATATTATTGTTCGTATTTTACTTTTCCGTTCTTCTAACCTTGCTCAAGCCTTCGAGGAGGATTTGATTCTTATGTGGGCTTTTCTTACCAGTCGTCAGATCGACTGGGCTCACTTGATTCGGTACCGGATGCATAAGGCATTACGGGCCAATGCACCTCTCCCTTATCCTCACCTCGTCACCCTTTTTCTTCATCATTTCAAAATTCCTTTGGAAGATGAACCATTTGTTCAAGTAAAAAGGTCTTTTGCTATTGGTGTTGGTGCGATTATCTTGTTTGGTTACCGTAAGGATGATGATGGTCAGTGGGTTCGAAAACAAGACTTACCTCAGCCAATCCCTGACGAACGTACTCTTTCTCCTCCACCGCAAAGGGTTGATTCCTCTTCACTTCTGAACGATGTTCTCTCTGAACTCCACAGTCTTCGAGCTTTTGTGGGTGACCGATTTGATGCTATGGATACTCCCCTGGATGCCATGGATGCTCACTTCGATGGGATGGATACGAGGATTACTCGACTTGAGGACGATATGAGCTTCATTAGGCGTTGCTTCGATCCACCAGCCAACCCTTAGTTATCTCTACTATCTTAAGTAGTTATTTATTTCAGTTGTGTATTTTGGCTTTTTGTTGCTTTAGTTATGGTTCTCTTGGACTTTTACCATTGTGTTGGATATTTCTAGACTTTGTGTTTGGTTATTTCTAGACTTTGAATTGGTTAATTAAGACTTATGTGGATTATTCTCTGGATTGATTTAGTTTATGAATGACTTGTGCTTTGTTTAGATATTTACTTAGTTTTTTTCATTAACCATTTTTGGCTTTTTGATGTTGCCAAAGGGGGAGAGAACAAGGGTAAGATTTATAAACTTAGGCATAAATTCCAAAAGTTAGGGGGAGTAAGGGTTGTGTGAACGCATTATCAATCGTATGTAGTTTATCTTGATTTCAGGATATTGTCATCATAAAAAAGGAGGAGATTGTATAAGCAAATATATCATGAAGTTTTGATGATGCCAAAGAAACGCGCTTCTTATGGTTGATCCAAGACAAGACTCCAAGAAATCCAATATAAATGTTGAAGTTAGTCCTTAAGAGTCTTAGAAAGCTTTCACTAATTGATGATGCAAAGATTTGGCCAAAGGATGCTTGTTTGAAATTTTAAAATATGGTATTTACTCTCTGGTAATCGATTACCAGAGGATGTAATCGATTATCAGTGGCCAAAACGCTTTCTGAAATGTTTTTAAATATTTTTGAAAGCATGTAATCGATTACACAATTCTTTTAATCAATTACCAGCAGTTGAAACTGTTTATAACAGCTATTAAAAATTTGAATTCAAATTTTAAAGCCTGTAATCGATTACACAATGCTTGTAATCGATTACTAGGAGGAATTTTCGAAAATAACTCTCAAGAGTCACATCTGTTCAAGAGTTTTTTTAATAGCTTTCAAAAGCCTATAAATGGGTGACTTGGGACACGAATTTCCTTAGAGTTTTTCTACACAAAGAGTCTCATCCTCTCAAAAACAAAATTGTCTTATCCTCTAAAACATTCCTTGGCCAAAACACTTGCAAATTCAATAAGGAATCATTGAGTGATCTTCATTATATCATCTTTCTCTTAAAAGAGATAATTCTTCTTCTTCCTTTTCTTATTCACGAGAATTGATTAAGAGACCGAGGGTCTCTTGTTGTAAGGTTATCTGAACACAAAGGAAGAGTTGTCCTTGTGTAGTTCAGACATTGTAAAAGGAATTGACACAAGGCGTGGCCGAACCAGTATAAACTAACTGAGTTTGCACTTTCTCTTCCCTTAAACTTCTTTTATTTATTGTTTTTTATCTTTTGCATAAAATAAGTTTAATTTAAATTGTCTTGTTAAGTAATTCATAATAAGGGTACATTGAGAATTTTAAAATGGAGAGTTAAAATTTTAATTAGGGAAATAGTTTTTGATATCTTAATTCAATCTCACTTCTTAAGATATCTGAGGTCACTTGTCTAACAGACAAATATTTCCGGCATACTCTGACAAAAAAATCCCATTTGATATTAGTCAAAAAATAATCTTGGTTGATGTCAATTTTAAAACATCACCGATTGTGGTCAGACAAAACAACCATAGTTAAAATTATAAATATTTTCTATTTTTAAATTATTAAAAATTGAAAAATATTTTTTAATTAATATTTTAAAATTAGATTGTGTTTGTTTTCTATAAAGTTTAATATTAAAATTTTATCTATTTAAAATATAAAATTGAAATTTTGCATATGGAGAAAATTAAATTGCGTTATCAAAACAAAGAATTTAAAATTGAAGAAGTATGAATTGATTTATCTAAACAAAGCATTTAAAAAATAAAAGAAATTAAAATCAAAACAAATTAAATTCTAGACATTCCAAATTCCCTAGAATTTTAAATTTTTTAATCCAAACAAAAGGTAACTTCACACACTAGAAATAATTTTATAAATTGAAACTCAAAACAAATATTTTCATAAGTAAATTCAAACTATCTTCAAAATATTAAATTTCAGAAATAATTATTTTTTTTGAAAGAAAATAACTGTCTTTTTTTAAGCCTTAATTTATCCTTATATGACTGCAAATGTCTTTTTATAAAACTAAAATAAAAAAAATCCTATATCTCATCTTATTGTTGCGTGCTTTACAAGCTAACAGAGAAACTATAAATAAGCACACAACATTCGCAACATACACCAACGTTTTATTAAGAAAATAGAAGCCTTATTTTGCTCTCAGTTCTTTCTCTCAACAATCGTTCCAACAAATCAAGAGAGTTGAATTCTGAAGCTTTTGCTACGTTTCTACCACTCAGGTTTGTTTCTCCGAACGCGAAAATCTAATACTTCTTTTAGGGTTTGTGATGGATGATCTGCGAGAATCTATGTTCTATCCGACTTCATTTATCTCAGTGAAGTTTTCTGCGCTTCCACGATGCAAATATAGGGTTTCGCGTTTAGGGTTCCTTTCAATTTATTTATTATCGGGGTTTTCATAAGGATCGGCGATACCATAATTTGGGGTTTTGGGAGAGTCTCTATTGACGTTGCTGATCAGGGTTAAATTATTGGTCTTTGATCCAAGTCTTCAATGGATTTTGATATTGATGTTGTTGATCTTCCTCGATCAACATAGTTTTGTTTCTGTTCATCACTTGCTTTACGATTGTTATTTTGGGAATGGAAAATTTGGGAGCCAAAAGGTTTTGGGTTTTGGATGAAGAATTAAGTCTATGGCTGGGATTTAATCATTGAGTTAATGACTGAAAGCATGAGCCATGGAGAATTTTATTGATAGGATGCAGTACCTGATCTGGGATGTCATTACAATGCCATGTTTGTTTTTTAGAATATCATGGATACAAAGTTTGCACGAAGGACTGAGCGCATTGGTAGAACAACATGCTCTTATTGGAGAGCTGGAAAATGTAACAGAAATCCATGCAGATTTGTGCACATAGAGACACCATCTCCACCTGCTGCTTGTGGTTATGGGAATACTGCATATAGCTACGGAAAAAAGCCCCATTCCTCCTCTGAGAATACCCCGAAATATGGTTCAAAGAAAGCATTGCTTAGAGATAATGGAGATAGAGGAGATGCAACAAGGGTTGCTAAGGCTTTCAAGAAATCATCACCAAGGATATGTAAATACTGGATCAACAACAATTGTGTACATGGTGAACAATGCCTGTATCTGCATTCATGGTTTCGTGGTGATGGGTTTTCCACAGTAACGAAACTTCAAGAACATAAGAAGGTACTTGACTCTTGAACCTCCATTTAGTATTTAACACACCAAAATTATATTTAAAGTTCTTTCATAGTTCATTTTTAGCATAATGATTAAATCAAAATTGATATCTGACTTAATAATTGACTAATGGTTTAACAATTATTGATTACAGTCATAGAGTTTTATAATGTAACTATATGCTAGAATAACGGAATAAGTGTTTTTTGAAAAAGCATTCTCTTCCCTAGTTTCCTAGGAAATGCTAGAATTTGTGAGCCTCCGCATCATGTTAATATTTTTTTGTAGTAGTTAAATTAAAGCTTTTGACAACAGGTTATCACTGGCATCGCAATTCCTGTTGGATCCGACAAACTTTATTCTGGCAGCACTGATGGGACAGTTAGGATATGGGACTGCCATACTGGTCAATGTGCTAAAGTCATCAATCTTGGTGCTGAGGTTACCTCTTTGATCAGTGAGGGGTCATGGATTTTTGTTGGTCTGCAAAATGCTGTCAAGGTAAGCTCTTATCTGTCATTGTTTTGTTTTGATGTATGATAATGTCTAATCATAGGAGTAGTACATGCAAACTGATTATGTGGCTGTGGTTGTTGTGAAGGCTTGGAATATCCAGACCATGTCAGAGTTTACTCTTGATGGACCCAAAGGCCGAGTCCGTGCCATGACTGTTGGCAACAATACACTCTTTGCTGGTGCAGAGGTAACTAACCATGTTATTAATATTGTCCAATGATATTCCCCTAACCGAATTCTTTTTTTCTGCGGTGAGTTAAAATTTGATTTATTTAAAATTTCAGGATGGTGTCATTTTTGCTTGGAGAGGAAGCTCTAAAGCCGATTCTCCTTTTGAACTGGTTGCGTCACTCACTGGGCACACTAAAGCAGTGGTTTGTCTGGCGGTTGGATGCAAGATGCTGTACTCCGGGTCCATGGACCAAAGCATAAAGGTATGTCTGTTGTTGAGGATTCTATTTTTCTTTATTAACATGAGAATTTTTTCTGAGAAAAGGATATGTAATTTTCTTTGAACTGTCCTATAACGACCGGATGTTGTTATTTTGTCTTCTTCAGGTCTGGGACATGGATACATTACAGTGTACAATGACACTAAATGATCATACTGACGCAGTCACATCCCTTATCTGTTGGGATCAATATCTGTTGTCAAGTTCATCTGACCGCACAATTAAAGTCTGGGCTTGCATTGAAGCAGGATCTTTGGAAGTGATATATACACACACCGAAGAAAATGTAAGCGTTGACTTAATCTTATGTGTTGAAATATCATTTGGTTTTATTTTCATGTGTAAGAAGTCAAGCTGATATTTCTTATAATGCTGACGAGTTGGTCAATCTCCTAAGTTGATGATTTTTTTATATTACAGGGTGTTGTTTCACTTTTTGGGATGCCTGATGCAGAGGGAAAGCCAATATTATTTTCCTCGTGCAGAGACAATTCAGTTCACATGTATGAATTGCCATCGTAAGTAAATCTAAATTATTCACGTTTCTTTTTGTTACTGTACCTCCGTCATGGTAATATTTCTTATTTTTTTGTTGCATCCTCTGATGATGTTTTTTCAACAGATTTTCAGAGAGGGGACGTTTGTTTGCCAAGAAAGATGTGGCATTGATTGAGTTAGGTCCTGGTGGCCTCTTCTTCACTGGAGATGAGAGTGGTTTGCTGATGGTGTGGAAATGGTTGGAGGTACCCAAGGTGGCATCCTCTTGACATGTTTCCTTTCAACATTGGAGTTGTATTATCCCATCTATTTCCTCTTGAAGCAGATGGTGATAAGGATGAATTTATTTGTCTGAGCAGTAAATTCACTGTAAAAACAATTGTATAGAAATTGACAATTTTGTAGAAATACCAATTTCATTCTTTTATATTCTTCCCAGCAGATGTAATCTTGTCCTGCTTTGATAAATATATTACTATTGTAAGTAACATGGTTTGTAATGAAGTCTGTTTTCAAATTCTTTCCATCATTATCAAAGAATACATATTTGGAATCCAAATATAAGTTCGACCCAAAATATAGTTTTTCTTACTTGTTAAAAATTGTTATTGTAATTCAATTATTTTGGCATTACTGTTATTGTAATTCAAATATAGTTTTATTTCCCTTATTTAATCAGACATTTAAATATTTGAACCTTTTGTGATATTTTTCAGTGTACTTGGTGCGCTATTTTGATCCCGTTTTAAATTTAGACTCCCCAAGCACTATAATTATAGAATTTAAGAAATAAATATATTAGAAATGAAATTATAAGCAACTTTCATGGAAGAAAATAACATGAATTATAAATTCAGTAGTGTGTTTGGATGGAGCAATTCAACAGGAGAATTCATTTTTTCAAGGAATTTTAAAGGATTCATGATAAAATGTCTTGTTTGGATAGAATATTTGAAAGGACATTTAATTTTTGGTATTTTTATGAATCAATTTGATTGACTAAAACAGTGAGATTTTAAATTCTCTAAAAAATTATAGAATTTGAAATTCTTTTTTCGGAGATGCTCACTCTAACTCACGACGTTCTTGCTCACGACTGATTCTCGCTCAACACTCGCAACTACGGGTGACCAAATTTTTTACGGTCGACATCAACATAAGTTGTTTTTCACTGACGTTGTCCGAAGATTTTTCTGTCATAATTTTTTTGTATCATGTCAACCTAAGCTATTTTTTGACGATATTGATTAAGATTTTTTTTAGATAATGTTGGTTAGGGTTATTTTCTCGCTGACGTCATTCATGGGAATTTTTTGCTAACGTCGGCCAAGGATTTTTTTTGCCATTGTCATCCAAGTTTTTTCAGTTGATGTCGACAAATGGTGTTTTGCCCGATGTTGACTAGATTTTTTCTACTGACATCGATCATGGCTAGCTTTTCAGCCAACGTTAACTAGGTTTTCCAGTCAACATTAGCCAAAGCTATTTTTTAGCCAATATCGGGCATGATTATTTTTCAGCCGATGTTAGCTAAGGTGTTGTCATACACTAATTTCGTCTGGGGACCATTGTTTGTCAGCATGCGACATCTGTTTGACCACTTCAAAATGTTTAATACCCATTGTCATGGGATCCGTAAAGTTTCAGGACCTTTCAAAAAGAAAATAGCCAAAAACACAAAAGTGGGAGTGAATTTATCAAACATGGGGGTGCACTCAGGAAACTTCATCCAGAACATTCTAGAAGGGGGGTGAACTTATAAATTATGGGGTGCGTTCAGAAATCTTTCTCAAGAAGCCTTTGGGCGGCAACCACCTCCATTTATTTAAACAATGGCGTCTGGGGCATTTGGGGCTTCCGTAATGCTTGCGTAAAATTTCCGAAAATCTTGGGTTAACATATTTCACTTAATATTGGTGAAAGGGAAGAGAAAAAAGAGGAAAATCAAGTCCAAAATGCTTCCGTAAGGCTTCCATAACTTTTCTGTAAAGTACGAAAAGGGGGGTGAACTTAGTAATTGAGTGCGCTCAGAAATCTTCCTCAAGAAGCTTCTGGGCGGCAAGCACCTCCCCATTTCTCCTATAAATAGGGGGAGGAGGCTGAGTTTCAAGGGTCCCTGACCCCTATGCTATGCATTTCAGCTGTTTTTGGTGAAAAAAAATGTGTTTTCATGAAGAAAATCCAAGCCGAGGTGCTTCCGTAACAGTTCCGAGACATTTTCGTGAACAAATCCGTGAAGATTTTCCATCGTTCTTCACCGTTCTTCGTTCGTTCTTCGGTCTTCAATCGGTAAGTGTTCGAATCTGAGACTTTCAATTCATTTCTTATTTTGTTTGCTTTCATCTTATCTCGTTCACTTTCGATTTTCTTTTCTTCCGTTTTTAACGAGCTTTAACCGATCGTTTAAGTCGTTATCTCGCCTAATAAAATGAATTTCAACCGATCATTTGTGTTGTAATCTCGTTTAATCACTGTTAAAATAAAATCCAACCGATCGTTCATGTTGTAACCTCGGTTAAATAAAAAAATGCAAAATAATCAAAATATCTTGAAAAAAATAATAATAAAATAATCAAAATATCTTTGAATAAAGTAATCAAAAAAATCAATCGGACATTTTTCTTTGGAAGTTTCCTTGAATGAATTGACTAATAACCAAAGTGAAACTAAGTCTAAAATCAACTCACAAATCAAGCTTTGTCCGCAAAAGTCACTTAAAACCGTTTTAAGGTCCAACGCCTTAAACGGACCTCTTTGCTTTTATCGGTTAACATGGACCATTCAAAAGTATAAAATCAACCCATAACTTTACCGCTTTTGCAAGAACTACTTAAGTCTGAGTTCCTCATCGCAATTGAGGATACGTAGGAGCAAAAACCCCACTTTTGTCGACCACCCCAAGAGATTGTTAATGGTCCAACGTCTTAACGTTTCTCTCCTTTCAGAAAAACAAGAGATCGTTAATGTTGGATCGAGTGGCCTCAGAATAATTAAGAAGGGGGGTTGAATTAATGATTAATGTGTCTTGACTAATTAAAATTTATCCTTCTTAATATTACTAGATTCAATTAGGCTTTACTACTAAGTTATGAGAAAGTAAAGAATAGAAACAATAACTTAGACAAAAGTAAAGCGGAAATAAAAAGTACACAGCGGAAATTAAAGAGTGTAGGGAAGAAGAAGACAAACACAAGATTTATACTGGTTCGGCAACAACCCGTGCCTACGCCCAGTCCCCAAGCAACCACCGGTTCTTGAGATTTCTAATAACCTTGTAAAATCCTTTACAAGCAAAGATCCACAAGGGATGTACCCTCCCTTGTTCTCTTTGAACAACCAAGTGGATGTACGCTCCACTTGAACTGATGCACAAGAGATGTACCCTCTCTTGTTCTCAGTATCACAACCCAAGTAAATGTACGCTCTACTTGTACCCCAAAGGATGTACGCTCCAATGTGTTAAGACAAAGAATTCTTAGGCGGTTAGTCCCTTGAAACTTTGTAAGGGGAAACAAAAGATATCCCAGGCGGTTAGTCCTTTGAAATCTTTTGTTTAAAGGGAAATGGGAGAATCAAAAGAATTCTCAAGCGGTTATTCCTTTGAATCTTTTGGCAAGAGGGAGAAGGGAAAAAAGATAGCACACTTTTGTTTTCTACAGAATTTCCACTGGCAGAAAAAACAAAGTTTTGAAACAAAGTTTTGAAAGCGTTTTGGCAAAGAAAAAGCAATGGGCAATGGTTAGAGAAAGATTGTGAAAAAGAATTGTTTGGAAGAATATCATACATATGTTAAACGTGTGCCAAAGTCATGCTTTTATAGACTCTTCATGTCTGGTCAAAGAAACCATTGGAAGAGTTGTGATTTTAGAGAAAACCATGTTAAGAGTTATAACTCTTAACTTTTTCTTCAAAACTGTTCACTGGTAATCGATTACCACAAAGGTGTAATTGATTACACAATGTGTTTTATGAAAAGTTGTGACTCTTCACAATTGGATTTGAATTCCAATGTTCAGATTCACTTGTAATCGATTACTAATATAATGTAATCGATTACACTATTTGAAAATCATTCTGGAACCTTATAAATCATTTGAAAACATTTTGAAAACTAAACTGGTCACTGGTAATCGATTACCAGAGAGTAATCACTTTGGTAACTTAGAAAATTTGAGCAAATTCTTTTGTAAAACAAAACTGTGCTATTTGATTTTTGAAAAAATCTTTTAATAGTTATCCTATATGAAGTCTTGACTTGTTGCTTCTTGATTTCTTGTCTTGAATCTTGAATCTTGGATTGTATTCTTGATGCTTGATCTTGAAGTCTTGAATCAATCACTTGGGCTTTTGGCATCATCAAAATTGTTTGGTTCATCATGAAACTTGCTTCTACAATCTCCCCTTTTTTTATGATGACAAACCTGAAATCAAGAAACGCATACAAGCTCTATCTTCTAATCGATCACTCACATAATTCTCCCCCTTTGTTTTTGAGTTTAAGCTTTACTTGAAATTAAGTTATTTAATTATATGAGTTCTTGATTTAATCCCAACTTTCTCTCCGCCTTTGGCATCAACAAAAAGCCAAAGTGCGTATAAAGACATAAAATCATACATTCATCCATAATCATCCAAGCAAGGAAGACAATAATGCATGCATAAACTTAGCAAGTATGATAATAATTCATTCATAAACTATAATGTAAGATAATTTAGAGAGTTATCCAAGATAACTAAATTAAAACAACTAAATTAGAAAGTAACATACTAATAAGTGTTTCAAAACATAGCCAAATACACGACTAGAAATCAAAATACTAATAATAATAGTAATGTTTAAACTGATGGTGGTGGTGGAGGTAAATCAAGGCAGTCGCGAATGATGGTGACATCTTCTTCAACCTTTGCAATCCTTGAGTTCATCTCCTCGAATCATGTGTCCACTTGACGTTCCAAGGAGTCAAACCTCTCGCCAACATAGGTTTGAAGTCCATCAAACCTGTCCAAAATACTCTGAAGGAGAGAAGAGTCTCCTTCAACCGGTAAGTGTCCTTCATCATCATTTGGTTGAGCACCATTTTTTACCAAAGAGCCATCACGCTCTTTGCGGTAACCAAAGGAGGCAACCACAGCAGCACTGATCAAGAAAGATCTCTTGATTGGAACATAAGGTTCAGAATCAAGAGGGGTGTTAAAATGTTGAAGGAACAAAGTAACTAAGTGAGGATAGGGCAAAGGAGCATTTAATCACAATGCCTTATGCATGCAATACCGGACTAGATGTGCCCAATGAATTTGTCGGCCGGTATGAAAGGGCCACATGACTATTAGATCTTCTTCAGAAACATGTGCAAGGTTTGAAGATCTTGGGAGTAGGATACGGACAATTAGATAATGGAGGATGCGGCTTTCAAGAGCCAATGAACCGGCAAGCAGCCTTCCGGTCATATCCGCTTGGTTGGTGCAAACCAACCGACGGGCATCATGCACAGAAAAATCAAACTTCCAATCATCATCCAGTGCACCTTCAAATGGTACACCGTCACTAGACAATTGGGTCAAATCATATAAGAGGGATTGGTCAATGACCATCTTTATCCCATAGACCTCAGAAATCAAGTTACTTTCTTGAATTTCAAGGTTAGAATAAAAGGCTTTTACCAATTCAGAATACACAGTCAGTTTTAAAGACATAAAGGGAATGAGATTTGAGTTATGAAATGTTTGAATGCATTCGAAACTCTCATCAGAAAAGAAATCCATATCTATGAACTTAGGGTCAATGATAGAACGAGAGGAGAAGAGGTTAGTGTACCGTGTACGTTGTTCTTCCGATGAGAACAATGAGGAGGAGGAAATGGAGGAAGGAATTGGAGTATCCTGAGCCTTAGAGTGTCGTTGGCTTCTACTCAAAGAACCTTTGCGCTTCTTTGATGGTTCTGCCATTTGAGAGACTTATTCGAAATTTAAATCATTTGAAATGAAAGAGAATGAAAAAAAGATGAATTTTGGGCTTTGTGGGACGTGATTTGGATAAGAAATGAGTAAGTTATGGCAGAAAGAAAATTTGGGAATAAGGGTTTCGCGAGAGAGACGAAGTTGCAGTTTTGTGAATTCTTAAATTTGAATTTATAAGCATCAGGGACGTGTTGTAATTGATTACATCTTTTTGTAATCGATTACACTTAGTCTGCATTGCTGTAATCGATTACACATTGTGGTAATCGATTACCAGAGAGCATTTTAGGAGAACTAAGTGCTAAATGAATTCTTAGGGTGAACGGATTTTAAAGGGGGTCAAAATACTTTATATCTAAAAACTCTTATATGAAAATAAATATACATATATAACATAATAGATTTTTGAAAAAGCTTTATGAATGACTTTTAAGCAAGTAATTCACATATCATACTAAAAATCATGCAAGAATCATAGGCATTATCAAGTATTTGTTTTAATAATAAACTTCATGCTTTGAGAAAGAAAATAACTCAATCAAACATATAAGCACATACTCATAATAGCAATCAATCAAGACAAACAAATAAAATTTTGTTAGTCATCATATAAACAAGTTAATTGAAAGGAAAGTTTCAACCAACTTAATTTAAAAGAGAATGGTTTTGATGTTACCTTTTTCATGATTTAAGTGCTTAGATCTTCAAAGATGGAAGTCAGACTTTTGCTTTTTGCTTAATCTTCTTGAGAGATGTTCTCATCACTCTCATAGTCCTTGGATAGAAGGTTGATCTCCTTCTCCGAACCATCGGATGAGTCATTGTCATCCCAAGCAATATACGCCTTCTTGGATCTTCTTTCTTCATGACTTTTCTTCTCTGGCCATGATTCATTTATGGGGCAGTGTGCCTTTATGTGACCGGGTCGATTACACTTATAGCATTTAAGTGTTAGGGAGAATCAAAAGAATTTTCAGGTGGTTAGTCCTTTGAATCTTTTGGCAAGAGGGAGAAGGAAAAAAAGATAGCACACTTTTGTTTTCTGCAGAATTTCCACTGGCAGAAAAAACAAAGTTTTCAAACAAAGTTTTGAAAGCGTTTTGGCAAAGAAAAAGCAATGGGCAATGGTTAGAGAAAGATTGTGAAAAAGAATTGTTTGGAAGAATATCATACATGTGTTAAACGTGTGCCAAAGTCATGCTTTTATAGACTCTTCATGTCTGGTCAAAGAAACCATTGGAAGAGTTGTGACTTTAGAGAAAACCATGTTAAGAGTTATAACTCTTAAGTTTTTCTTCAAAACTGTTCACTGGTAATCGATTATCAAAAAGGTGTAATCGATTACACAATGTGTTTTATGAAAAGTTGTGACTCTTCACAATTGGATTTGAATTCCAACGTTCAGATTCAATTGTAATCGATTACTAATATAGTGTAATCGATTACACTATTTGAAAATCATTTTGGAACGTTATAAATCATTTGAAAACATTTTGAAAACCAAACTGGTCTCTGGTAATCGATTATTGATAACTGGTGATTGCTAGAGAGTGATCACTCTGGTAATTTAGAAAATTTGAGAAAATTCTTTTGTAAAACAAAACTGTGCTATTTGGTTTTTGAAAAAATCTTTTAATACTTATCCTATATGAAGTCTTGACTTGTTGCTTCTTGATTTCTTCTCTTGAATCTTGAATCTTGGATTGTATTCTTGATGCTTGATCTTGAAGTCTTGAATCAATCACTTGGGCTTTTGGCATCATCAAAATTTCTTGGTTCATCATCATGAAACTTGCTTCCACAGTTAATGGTCCAATGCCTTAACGTTTCTCTTCTTTCACCCTAAGAGATCGTTAATGGTCCAACGCCTTAACGTTTCTCTCCTTTCAAAAAAAATCAAAAGATCGTTTAATGGTCCAACGCCTTAAAACGACTTTTGTTCGATTTAAATCGATCTTGCAGAAAAAGATCAAAACAACTGAACCAACGTTTAGTTTTGAAAGAACTACGTAGGTGTGATTTTCTCATCGCAATTAGGAATACGTAGGAGTGAGGGAAA
Source organism: Glycine soja (assembly GCF_004193775.1). NCBI lineage: Eukaryota > Viridiplantae > Streptophyta > Magnoliopsida > Fabales > Fabaceae > Glycine > Glycine soja. The sequence goes on along the minus strand of NW_021143707.1, from coordinate 27,255 downwards.
CACCCTTGTCGACTACAAAAAGGAAAAAATACAAAAAGGCCCATAAAAAGCTAAAAAACATAAAAAGGGAAAAATACATAAATTTTGAAGTCATGTCTTGCACACTTGATTAGAGGTTGTCGTCCCTTGTGACGGACGTGTGGGGTGCTAATACCTTCCCTGTGCGTAAAAACAACTCGCGAACCTTTCACACTTAAAGTTCGTAGACCACACATTCCGGTTTTTCCGACGTTTTCCTCGAATAAATGTAGGTGACGACTCCGCGCGCCTTCCTCCCTTGGAAGACGCACCCGTGAGCCCCGCGTCGCCCTTCCACCGAAGGGTAGGTTGCGACAGTTAGCGACTCCACTGCGGACTATTTTTAGAGAGTTAGGCATATTAATCTTTTGTGCAAAAGTTGTGTTTTCCCTTTCATGGTTTTCCTTTTTGCTTTATGTTCTTGTATAAACTTTTTCGATGTTGTAAGCGTGTTTTAATATATGCATGAGATAAATATGTATTCATTTGATGCACACAACACCAATACCTTTTTGCACACAGGGTGAGTTGAAAAGGGGCCTTATACCCGGGTCCATGGGAACATAGGGAGTGGAAGTGAATCTATGGTCATGCTGGGTCTCCGACTTGCTTGATAACAATGAACCCTCATCTAGAGTTTTTCTCTTTGATAACATATTGTTGTTGGTAGTCCCTACTGCCGCAATATGTTTTTCGAAGGGGATGATACCTCTAGAAACCATCAAGAGAGATATGACCACCTTGGGAATTATCACTAAAAGCTTTTTAGTTCCTCCCGTTTAGGTCCCTAAAATAGGGACACGAAGCGAACACGCTGTGTGCCTTTTAAACACTGCTATGCATATAACCTAAATGTCATGTTCGTCTTTGCTGTATGATTATTTGTGGATATTGTCATACTGTGTACATCCCCGTGTTGTGCTTTTGCGCGTCTGCATCATGTCGTCACACATGCGTTGTATGTTGGTCTCGTCTTTTGTCACGGGAAGCCGAATGGTCCATATCACCTTCTTAATTGCACACATGGGCCACTGCGTCCCCAAATGTGCAAGTAAGAAGAGATGATTTTTCGGGCTCTCGTGTCCATAAATGCATTCATATCATGCATCGCATAAACTGTTGGAACGAGTGGCCTCAAAATAATTAAGAAGGAGGGGTTGAATTAATTATTAATGTGTCTTGACTAATTAAAAATTTATCCTTCTTAATGTTACTAGATTCAGTTAGGCTTTACTACTAAGTTATGGGAAAGTAAAGAACAGAAACAATAACTTAGACAAAAGTAAAGCGGAATTAAAATGTACACAGCGTAAAGATAACGAGTGTAGGGAAGAAGAAAACAAACACAAGATTTATACTGGTTCGGCAACAACCCGTGCCTACGTCCAGTCCCCAAGCAACCATCGGTTCTTGAGATTTCCAATAACCTTGGAAAATTCTTTACAAGCAAAGATCCAAAAGGGATGTACCCTCGCTTGTTCTCTTTGAACAACGAAGTGGATGTACACTCCACTTGAACTGATCCACAAGAGATGTATCCTCTCTTGTTCTCAGTATTACAACCTAAGTAGATGTACGCTCTACTTGTACCACAAAGGATGTACCCTCCAATGTGTTAAGACAAAGAATTATTAGGCGGTTAGTCTCTTAAATCTTTGTAAGGGGAAACAAAAGATATCTCACGCGGTAAGTCCTTTGAAATCATTTGTTTAAAGGGAAGAGGAAGAATCAAAAGAATTCTCAGACGGTTAGTCCTTTGAATCTTTTGGCAAGAGGGAGAAGGAAGAAAAGATAGCAGACTTTTGTTTTCTACAGAATTTCTACTAGCAGAAAAAACGAAGTTTAGAAAGCTTTTTGGAAAAAAAAAAAAAAGCAATGGGCAATGGTTAGAGAAAGATTGTGAAAAAGAATTGTTTGGAAGAATATCATACATATGTTAAATGTGTGCTAAAGTCATGCTTTTATAGACTCTTCATATCTGGTCAAAGAAACCATTGGAAGAGTTGTGACTTTAGAGAAAACCATGTTAAGAGTTATAACTCTTAAGTTTTTCTTCAAAACTGTTCACTAGTAATCGATTACCATAAAGGTGTAATTGATTACACAATGTATTTTATGAAAAGCTTTGACTCTTCACAATTAGATTTGAATTCTAACGTTCAAATTTACTTGTAATCGATTATTAATATAGTGTAATCGATTACACTATTTGAAAATCATTTTGGAACGTTGCAAACCATTTGAAAATATTTTGAAAACCAAACTGGTCATTGGTAATCGATTACTGATAATTGGTAATCGATTGTCAGAGAGTAATCACTCTGGTGTCTTAGAAAATTTTAAAAAATTCCTTTGTAAAAAAAAACTGTGCTATTTGATTTTTGAAAAAAAATATTTTAATACTTATCCTATATGAAGTCTTGACTTATTGCTTCTTGATTTCTTCTCTTGAATCTTGGATTGGATTCTTGATGCTTGATCTTGAAGTCTTGAATGAATCATTTGGGCTTTTGGCATCATCAAAATTGTTTGGTTTATCATCTTGAAGCTTGTTTCTACATAAGCATTTCTTCATGGCATCGTAATGGACGTATCGTTCCTGCATTTGTCACTTATCATTTCATGCATTGCATTTTGCATAAGTCATTTCTTCACCGTGCATCTGCATCTAACATGTTTCTTGTACACCTTCTATTTTCATGTTCGCTCATGCATGATCCTTGCATTTTCCTCTGCAAAACAAAGAAAGTCACGATAAAGCTCAAACAATGCATCATTCGCATACATCCGTGCTTTTCATTGGTTGCATTGCTCATTGCATTCTTTCCCTGAAAACCAAACTTTAATCATTGTTATCATAAGGGAAGAACGCACTTTACGACACCCTTACTGAATGCATGCTAGAGCTGGAGTAATGGCTGAAGTAGACGAGGTGCAAGAGGGATGAAGGCCGACATGGAGGCCATGAAAGAAGAGATGGCCACAATGATGGAGGCCATGATGAGCATGAAGAAGATAATGGAGGTCAATGCGACTGCAGTTGCCGCTATTAGCGTTGTTTCTGGGGTGGACCCGACTCCCCCGTCTTGCCTCAACCTAATAAATCATCCAACCGCGGATACGGGAGACCCCCATTTTGTGCAAGCCCAGAACAAGCAGGTTTTCCCGCCATATGGTTTGCCTCCAAACTATACTCCACCCAATGAGAATGTCAATAACTTCACTTCTATACCCATTGAGAGCCAACAACCTCAATCTGATCATGCACATGTCTCTCAACCCATGGGTGAGCCACATGAAATGCGCCACCATAATCTAGCCGACTTCCAGCCTTGCTTCAGATATGCCACTGAAGGGCAAGCAGTTGGTGGTATACCCCTGCAAAACACTTTGGAAGGCCCTTAGTATCACCCACAACCACACCCCTTACATTCTACAGCGGGTAAAAACTCTCATGCTATGGCAGATATGGGAAAGTAGGATCATCATGAGGAAAGGCTCAGGGCCATTGAAGGAGGCAAAGATTATGCCTTTGCTAACCTAGAAGAGTTGTTCCTAGTACCGAATATCATCACCCCTCCCAAGTTCAAGGTGCCAGACTTTGACAAGTACAAGGGGACTACTTGCCCCAAGAACCTCCAATGACAGAGAAAGAGATGGTCACAATAATAGTAGACACATTACCAGTGTTTTACTATGAAAAAATGGTGGGGTACGCACCTTCAAGCTTTGTAGACTTGGTCTTCGTCGGCAAAAGGATCGAAGCGGGTCTGAAAAGAGGCAAATTTGATCATGTTGCTTTGATGAATGAGAAAAATGGGGCAAATGAAGAGGATTAGAATGAGGAAGGAACCCATGTTGAGGTAGCCATTCCTACATGGCCAAACTTCCCACTAGCCCAACAATGTCATCGCTCAACCAATATCGGCCTTTCTCCTTACTCACCACCCAGTCATCCACAAAGGCTATCCCTAAATCATCCACAAAGTTTGTTGGCCGCACATCCAATGCCAAGCGCAAACCAAAACACCAACCAAGAAATAAATTTTGTAGCGAAAAAGCCTGTAGAATTCACCCCAATTCCGATGTCCTATGCTGACTTGCTCCCATATCTACTTGATAATTCAATGGTTGCCATAACCCCAGCCAAGGTTCCTCAACCTCCATGTTTATGAGGATACGACTCGAATGCAACATGTGCTTATCATGGAGGGGCCTCGGGGCATTCCATTGAGCATTGTAGGACCCTAAAGCATAAGGTGCAAGATCTAATTGATGCGGGCTGGCTGAAATTTGAGGAGAATCGCTTGTGAATCCTGACATTCATAAGAGATGCCACACATGGGGCAATTTGAAGGTTGATTCTAGATGTCTCTAATGACTCATTAGGATTTTCAAGTTTATGCCATTATTGTAAACCACAGTTACAATGCTAAATAATATGGATAAATTTGACATCCTTGTCTCTTTCATCCTCTCACAATTACATCTTTGCTTATTCAACTTCCACCAGAATATGAGTGTAAGCCATTGGTTTGTTTGCTCAAGTGACCTGCCCTCCTGAGTTTGGACTTCCAAGACCGTTCAATTAGAAATTACTCGTGCTACACATTGGGTGAGGATGCCATAAACAACGAGTAAAGCAAAAAAGTTCAAAAAGAAAAAGAAAAAGCATTTGATTGACTGTGTTTTCAAGTAAAAATATAAACATTCATGTGACCTCATTTTATCATTCCTGAAAGTTTGTCTTTTTGAGAGAGAAGTGAGTTATAAAAAATAGGAGTCGTTTGACTTAATCCATCAACTGAAAAATCCTTCAACTGTTTCTCATCCTTGAAAATCCTTTTGGAAAATCAGCCACTTCTTTTATTCTTCCTTGTTACAAGGTTATGGAAATAAAACAACGATTGATATCTCAAAGCCCTACATTGGGGCAATGAAGGGCATTGTGCATGAGCCTTAGGCGAACCTAGAGGCAGGTCAAAAGTTCTCACCCGTCGATGTTTTTAAACAAAAAAAAGGAGTGACAAACCCTGGGATTTCAGTGGATTGATTAAACGGCTCCATCGCCGTCACTCCAAAATTGTCATGTGAATAAATCAAACAAGGCATATACTCTGAGGGAGTTCCCGAAGAGATTTGCAAAGATAGGATGAGGTTGCATGAATTATCACCCCTTTCAAAAGGACAGTTAATCTGTGTCTTCCAAAAAATCAAATCACAAAATAGGAAAAGAATGTCATGAACATTGTACAACTTTCCATTACATTGCATTGTTGCATACGAAGTCCGCATTTCAAGACAAAGGTTGCATGCATCTGCATCCCTAAAAATCATGTTAATTGCATAGATTTCCTACATCTAGTGTCCAATCTTTTGAATTTGGGATGACCGGCCCTCTTGATGAGTCAATCTCTTACTTTCTCATAAGGGTGGATCCTTGGGTACTAGTACCTATTGCCTTTAGAGGGATGCATGCCCTCACCTTCAGAGGGCTACATGTCCTCGCCTTCAGAGGGTTGCACGCCCTCACCTTTAGAGGGCTACATGCCCTCGCCTTAAGAAGGCTGCACGCCCTTGCCTTAAGAGGGCTGCACGCCCTCGCCTTCAAAGGGCTACACACCCTCGCCTTCAGAGGACTACACGTCCTCACCTTCAGAGGACTACACGCCCTCGCCTTCAGAGGACTACACGTCCTTACCTTCAGAGGACTACACGTCCTCGCCTTTAGAGGAGTACACGTCCTCCCCTTCAGAGGGCTACAGGTCCTCACCTTCAAAGGAGTACAGGTCTCTTGCCTTTAGAGGACTACATGTCCTCACCATCAGAGGACTACACGTCCTCACCTTCAGAGGACTACATGTCCTCACCTTTAGAGGACTACACACCCTCACCTTCAGAGGACAACACGTCCTCCCCTTCAGAGGGCTACACGCCCTCACCTTCAGAGGACTACACCTCTTCGCCTTCAAAGGACTACACGCCCTCGCCTTCAGAGGACTACACGTCCTCACCTTCATAGGACTACACGCCCTCGCCTTCAGGGGGCTACACGTCCTCACCTTCAAAGAACTACACACCCTCGCCTTCAGCGGACTACACGCCCTCACCTTCCAATCGAGTCATTTGAGACCCAAAGTACCTAGACCTTGCTTTCTTTGATGATGAAACATTTGATTGTTATCAAGTGTTTCGAAACTCTGGTTTAACTAAATTTTTGTCTCTAAAACTGCTTCATTATCCTGAATTAGTTAGAGTCTTCTATAATAACTTGAAAATTCAGGATGGTATTATTTACTCTGAGGTGCATAATGTGTCTATTGTTATTGATCAATCTTTGTTCTTTTCATTGACAAAATTACCCAATCAAGGTGTTCCTTTTGAGGGCACCCTTGTTGATGACTGGAAGTTTGATTATTCTATTCATGATGCTCGCCGTATGGTCTGTAATGACCAGGCTGATATGACCGGCAGATTACTTGTTGGGTCATTAACCTTTGATTGCCGCATCATGCACTTTATTATTGTTCGTATTTTACTTTTCCGTTCTTCTAACCTTGCTCAAGCCTTCGAGGAGGATTTGATTCTTATGTGGGCTTTTCTTACCGGTCGTCAGATGGACTAGGCTCACTTGATTCGGTACCGAATGCATAAGGCATTACGGACCAATGCACCTCTCCCTTATCCTCACCTCGTCACCCTTTTTCTTCATCATTTCAAAATTCCTTTGGAAGATGAACCATTTGTTCAAGTAAAAAGGTCTTTTGCTATTAGTGCTGGTGCGGTTATCTCATTTGGTTACCGTAAGGATGATGATGGTCAGTGGGTTCGAAAACAAGACTTACCTCAGCCAATCCCTGACGAATGTACTCTTTCTCCTCCACCGCAAATGGTTGATTCCTCTTCACTTCTGAACGATGTTCTCTCTGAACTTCACGGTCTTCGAGCTTTTGTGGGTGACCGATTTGATGCTATGGATACTCCCCTGGATGCCATGGATGCTCACTTTGATGGGATGGATACGAGGATTACTCGACTTGAGGACGATATGAGCTTCATTAGGCGTTGCTTCGATCCACCAGCCAACCCTTAGTTATCTCTACTATCTTAAGTAGTTATTTATTTCAGTCGTGTATTTTGGCTTTTTGTTGCTTTAGTTATGGTTCTCTTGGACTTTTACCATTGTGTTGGATATTTCTAGACTTTGTGTTTGGTTATTTCTAGACTTTGAATTGGTTAATTAAGACTTGTGTGGATTATTCTCTGGATTGATTTAGTTTATGAATAACTTGTGCTTTGTTTAGACATTTACTTAGTTTTTTTCTTTAACCATTTTTGGCTTTTTGATGTTGCCAAAGGGGGAGAGAACAAGGGTAAGATTTATAAACTTAGGCATAAATTCCAAAAGTTAGGAGGAGTAAGGGTTGTGTGAACGCATTATCAATTGTATGTAGTTTATCTTGATTTCAGGATATTGTCATCATAAAAAAAGAGGAGATTGTATAAGCAAATATATCATGAAGTTTTGATGATGCCAAAGAAACGCGCTTCTTATGGTTGATCCAAGACAAGACTCCAAGAAATCCAAGATAAATGTTGAAGTTAGTCCTTAATAGTCTTAGAAAGCTTTCATTAATTGATGATGCAAAGGTTTGGCCAAAGGATGCTTGTTTGAAATTTTAAAATATGGTATTTACTCTCTGGTAATCGATTACCCGAGGATGTTATCGATGATCAATGGCCAAAACGCTTTCTGAAATATTTTTAAATATTTTTGAAAGCATGTAATCGATTACACAATTCTTGTAATCAATTACCAGCAGTTGATACTATTTATAACACCTATTAAAAATTTGAACTCAAATTTTAAAGCCTGTAATCGATTACGCAAGACTTGTAATCGATTACCAGGAGGAATTTTCGAAAATAACTCTCAAGAGTCACATCTGTTCAAGAGTTTTTTTAATAGCTTTCAAAGGCCTATAAATAGGTGACTTGGGACACGAATTTCCTTAGAGTTTTTCTGCACAAAGAGTCGCATCCTCTCAAAAACAAAATTGTCTTATCCTCTAAAACATTCCTTGGCCAAAACACTTGCAAATTCAATAAGGAATCATTGAGTGATCTTCATTATATCATCTTTCTCTTAAAAGAGATAATTCTTCTTCTTCCTTTTCTTATTCAAGAGAATTGATTAAGAGACCAAGGGTCTCTTGTTGTATGGTTATCTGAACACAAAGGAAGAGTTGTCCTTGTGTGGTTCAGACATTGTAAAAGGAATTTTACAAGATAGTTGAAATCTCAAGCGGGTTGCTTGGGGACTGGACGTATGCACAATGCGTGGCCGAACCAGTATAAACTAACTGAGTTTGCACTTTCTCTTCCCTTAAACTTCTTTTATTTATTATTTTTTTGTTTTTTGCATTAAAGAAGTTTATTTTAAATTGTCTTGTTAAGTAATTCATAATAAGGGTACACTGAGAATTTTAAAATGGAGAGTTAAAATTTTAAGTAGGAAAATAGTTTTTGATATCTTAATTCAACCCCGTATCTTAAGATATCTGAGGTCACTTGTCTAACAGAAAAATATTTCCGGCTTACTTTGACAAAAAAAACCCCATTTGATATTAGTTGAAAAATAGTCTTGGTTGATGTCAATTTTAAAACATCACTAATTGTGGTCAAACAATACAACCATAGTTAAAATTATAAATATTTTGTATTTTTAAATTATTAAAAATTGAAATATATTTTTTAATTAATATTTCAAAATTAGATTGTGTTTGTTTTCTATAAAGTTTAATATTAAAATTTCATCTATTTAAAATATAAAATTGAAATTTTTGCATATGAAGAAAATTGAATTGCCTTATCAAAATAAAGCATTTAAAATTGAAAAAAATTGAATTGATTTATCTAAACAAAGAATTTAAAAAATAAAAGAAATTAAAATCAAAACAAGTTAAATTCTAGACATTCCAAATTCCTAGAATTTTAAAATTTTTAATCCAAACAAAAGGTAACTTCACACACTAGAAATAATTTTATAAATTGAAACTCAAAACTAATATTTTCATAAGTAAATTCAAATTATCTTCAAAATATTAAATTTCAGAAATAATTTTTTTTTTGAAAGAAAATAAGTATCTTTTTTTAAGCCATAATTTATCCTTATATAACGGCAAATGTCTTTTTTAAAAAAAAATCCTATATCTCATCTTATTGTTGCGTGCTTTACAAGCTAACAGAGAAACTATAAATAAGCACACAACATTGGCAACATACACCAACGTTTGATTAAGAAAATAGAAGCCTTATTTTGCTCTCTGTTTTTTCTCTCAACAATCCTTCCAACAAATCAAGAGAGTTGAATTCTGAAGCTTTTGCTAGTTTCTACCACTCAGGTTTGTTTCTCCGAACGCGAATAGCTAATACTTCTTTTAGGGTTTGTGATGGATGATCTGCGAGAATCTATGTTCTATCCGACTTCATTTATCTCAGTGAAGTTTTCTGCGCTTCCACGATGCAAATATAGGGTTTCGCGTTTAGGGTTCCTTTCAATTTATTTATTATCGGGGTTTTCATTAGGATCGGCAATACCCTAATTTGGGGTTTGGGGAGAGTCTCTATTGACGTTGCTGATCAGGGTTAAATTATTGGTCTTTGATCCAAGTCTTCAATGGGTTTTGATCTTGATGTTGTTGATCTTCCTCGATCAACATAGTTTGTTGCCGTTCATCACTTGCTTTACGATTGTTATTTTGGGAATGGAAAATTTGGGAGCCAAAAGGTTTTGGGTTTTGGATGAAGAATTAAGTCTATGGCTGGGATTTAATCATTGAGTGAATGACTGAAAGCATGAGCCATGGAGAATTTTATTGATAGGATACAGTACCTGATCTGGGATGTCATTACAATGCCATGTGTGTTTTTTAGAATATCATGGATACAAAGTTTGCACGAAGGACTGAGCGCATTGGTAGAACAACATGCTCTTATTGGAGAGCTGGAAAATGTAACAGAAATCCATGCAGATTTGTGCACATAGAGACACCATCTCCACCTGCTGCTTGTGGTTATGGCAATACTGCATATAGCTACGGAAAAAAGCCCCATTCCTCCTCTGAGAATACCCCGAAATATGGTTCAAAGAAAGCATTGCTTAGAGATAATGGAGATAGAGGAGATGCAACAAGGGTTGCTAAGGCTTTCAAGAAATCATCACCAAGGATATGTAAATACTGGATCAACAACAATTGTGTACATGGTGAACAATGCCTGTATCTGCATTCATGGTTTCGTGGTGATGGGTTTTCCACAGTAACGAAACTTCAAGAACATAAGAAGGTACTTGACTCTTGAACCTCCATTTAGTATTTAACACACCAAAATTATATTTAAAGTTCTTTCATAGTTCATTTTTAGCATAATGATTAAATCAAAATTGATATCTGACTTAATAATTGATGAATGTTTTAACAATTATTGATTACAGTCATAGAGTTTTATAATGTAACTATATGCTAGAATAACGGAATAAGTGTTTTTTGAAAAAGCATTCTCTTCCCTAGTTTCCTAGGAAATGCTAGAATTTGTGAGCCTCCGCATCATGTTAATATTTTTTGTAGTAGTTAAATTAAAGCTTTTGAAAACAGGTTATCACTGGCATCGCACTTCCTGTTGGATCCGACAAACTTTATTCTGGCAGCACTGATGGGACAGTTAGGATATGGGACTGCCATACTGGTCAATGTGCTAAAGTCATCAATCTTGGTGCTGAGGTTACCTCTTTGATCAGTGAGGGGTCATGGATTTTTGTTGGTCTGCAAAATGCTGTCAAGGTAAGCTCTTATCTGTCATTGTTTTGTTTTGATGTATGATAATGTCTAATCATAGGAGTAGTACATGCAAACTGATTATGTGGCTGTGGTTGTTGTGAAGGCTTGGAATATCCAGACCATGTCAGAGTTTACTCTTGATGGACCCAAAGGCCGAGTCCGTGCCATGACTGTTGGCAACAATACACTCTTTGCTGGTGCAGAGGTAACTAACCATGTTATTAATATTGTCCAATGATATTCCCCTAACCGAATTCTTTTTTTCTGGGGTGAGTTAAAATTTGTTTTATTTAAAATTTCAGGATGGTGTCTTTTTTGCTTGGAGAGGAAGCTCTAAAGCCGATTCTCCTTTTGAACTGGTTGCGTCTCTCACTGGCCACACTAAAGCAGTGGTTTGTCTGGCGGTTGGATGCCAGATGCTGTACTCCGGGTCAATGGACCAAAGCATAAAGGTATGTCTGTTGTTGAGGATTCTATTTTTCTTTATTAACATGAGAATTTTTTCTGAGAAAAGGATATGTAATTTTCTTTGAACTGTCCTGTAACGACCGGATGTTGTTATTTTGTCTTCTTCAGGTCTGGGACATGGATACATTACAGTGTACAATGACACTTAATGATCATACTGATGCAGTCACATCCCTTATCTGTTGGGATCAATATCTGTTGTCAAGTTCATCTGACTGCACAATTAAAGTCTGGGCATGCATTGAAGCAGGATCTTTGGAAGTGATATATACACACACCGAAGAAAATGTAAGCGTTGACTTAATCTTATGTGTTGAAATATCATTTGGTTTTATTTTCATGTGTAAGAAGTCAAGCTGATATTTCTTATAATGCTGACGAGTTGGTCAATCTCCTAAATTGATGATTTTTTTATAATACAGGGTGTTGTTTCACTCTTTGGGATGCCTGATGCAGAGGGAAAGCCAATATTATTTTCCTCGTGCAGAGACAATTCAGTTCACATGTATGAATTGCCTTCGTAAGTAAATCTAAATTATTCACGTTTCTTTTTGTTACTGTACCTCCGTCATGGTAATATTTCTTATTTTTTTGTTGCATCCTCTGATGATGTTTTTTCAACAGATTTTCAGAGAGGGGACGTTTATTTGCCAAGAAAGATGTGGCATTGATTGAGTTAGGTCCTGGTGGCCTCTTCTTCACTGGAGATGAGAGTGGTTTGCTGATGGTATGGAAATTGTTGGAGGTACCCAAGGTGGCATCCTCTTGACATGTGTTTCCTTTCAACATTGGAGTTGTATTATCCCATCTATTTCCTCTTGAAGCAGATGGTGATAAGGATGAATTTATTTGTCTGAGCAGTAAATTCACTGTAAAAACAATTGTATAGAAATTGACAATTTTATAGAAATACCAATTTCATTCTTTTATATTCTTCCCAGCAGATGTAATCTTCTCCTGCTTTGATAAATATATTACAATTGTAAGTAACATGGTTTGTAATGAAGTCTGTTTTCAAATTCTTTCTATCATTATCAAAGAATACATATTTGGAATCCAAATATAAGTTCGACCCAAAATATAGTTTTTCTTGTTAAAAATCGTTATTGTAATTCAATTATTTTGGCATTACTGTTATTGTAATTCAATACATATATTTTGGAGGAGTGTGGGGGCGTGGGTGTCATCATCTACACCTGAGCCTTCATCATAATCTCCATCTGTCTAGACAACATCTTCATCTTTTGTTCAAGAGAAGAACCAGATGAATTAACTTCCACCTACCTGATGAACCCTAGAGGATCTCCTGTCACCCATGCCATTGTAAGCATTAGAGGCCTCTAGTTGTGGAAAGAAAACAGGAAGGGGAAATTGAGACTCCATATTTTGTTGACTCCGCAACAGTGGTTTTTTCTTTTTTCAGTTACAATATAGACTGTTTCTAGTAATTCTGTCCGGGTGTTAATGATTGAAATGAATTTGTATTAACATAGCAGGATCTTGTGATATTCTTTGAACCATTGTCCCTTGTGGCCCACTTTCTTTGGAAAGTAACCATGTCATATTCATATTACTATGTCAAAATATTGTTTCACTCCTCAGAAGCTTAGACGAGCGAGCAAGTAGAGAAACAGCCGTGTAGAGCTGCCTAGCTCAGTTTACGTTCAGAAAACTATTTTAAACCTTCTATATGTTTCTTGTTATTATCCCGTGAATATAAAAATTAAACCAAGAAAAATATTGCAATACAAATAAGCATGTCTTCATAGTTTCGGAAGCTTCAAGTTCTCAATTTTGTTTGTTGGGTTATAGAAAGCTTTGGAAAGCTTGATTTTTCTTCTTATTATTCCGAGAATATGAAAGCAATGGAAGAAAGATATTGCATAGCTAAAAACGTATGTCGTCCTGAGTATACTATACACGTTGAAAGCTGCTGGTGCTTGAAATTTTTGTAACGTACAAACTTTACACTGTCATATTCGAGTGAACTTCATTTTAGTTCTCATATATATTTTTATAGAAACATCATGGGTACGTGGTATTAGTATTTTCTAATAGATGATTATCACATCATCCGTTAATAGTGACAAGGACCAGAATCGTAAAACAATAAATAGTGACAACAACGAAAATAAAATAATTTATAAAAATTAAAACTATAATGTATATAATGTATACTACATAAGTAAAATATGAACAAAATTATAATAACATTATGAAGATTTGGTCAAATTATACAAATATTTTTGTTTTTTTTAACTCTCGGATAAATCTCTTCTTATTGTTTGAAAAAATATTACATGGATGTTTCATTCTACTTAACACACCCTCCTTTGAATCAAGGCTAAAATGCATTTTTTGGTCATTCCATTTTCTTAAATATGGGATTTTATTTCCCATATTAAATTAGACATTTCATCTCCTTTTAAAATGTTGGTTATTTTAGTCTTTTATTTCTTAATTGAGATATTTCATCAGTAACTTTTAAAAGATTCACAATTTTAGTCTTTTGTCCAATTTCAAATGTTCATCTATGTATTGACCCTTATACTTTGATGTTTTTATTGAAATATTGTTATATATTTCATTGTTCTTCAATGTTAGCCTTTTACTTTTATGTTTTATGCTTGCTATCGATTGGTTGGTGACCCGTACCTTAATTTTTAGATAAGATTGCGATTGAAAAATGCTTTCTTTTATCTTGAACTTGAACTGTGGTAAAATATCCATTAAACCTTAGAGCTAGGAATATGATGAAGGATAATGATTATCTTTTGGTCATGGAACTTAAAACAATTTCTTTGTTAAATATGCAAGAGATTGACTTTTAATGGAAGAACTTAGATATTATCACCTAAGGAATTAAGGATTAAAATATCATTTTTGAACTATGTCTTATATTAACATTGAATAACAAGTTGGGTATGTTATCTTAGTGTAAGGAGAGTTTGATTTGGTGAAATCTAATTCCGATAATTTTTGTCATTTGAATTTCATATCATTTTATTGAGTGCTTGTAAAAAAATCCCAAAAATATTATAACTTGTACCTTTGTTTTAATTTATCTTTATTATTGAATATCGTGTTCAAATCATCATTGTTCATTTTTTAGTTTAATTAGTAAAAATTTCTAATATTTGTTAAGTATTATCAAGTTCTTGTGGGAATAATAACTTTTATTTATGGAATACTACTTGACAATTTGATATGATTGTCAATGAATTAATTTAAGCTTATAATTTTTTTCGCTTAAAAGAAAAACTTATTGAAGGAACCTATCATGAGTTATCAGAGTTTTTTTTTTCATGGTCCACTTCAAATTTCGACCGTCGCTATTTTCATTTTTTTAGTTTCATTTACCATTCTATTCTATTTTCACTCATTTGAGTAATTTCAACACTCAAATTTTTGTGTACGTGGCATCAATATATTAATATATTACTAATATATATAAAAACAAAATATAGCCCGTGACGTTCATATTGACTAAATTATATGTGTGTGGCTTTTTCAAATAATAAATTTGTTTTTATTTTTTAAAAATATTAGTAAATGATAATATATAATAACTTAAGCATTTAAATATTTTAACCTTTTGTGATATTCTTAAGTGTACTTGGTGCACTCTTTCGATCCCGTTTTAAATTTAGACTCCCGTTTGGAGCACTATAATTATAGAATTTAAAAAATAAATATATTTGAAATGAAATTATAAGCAACTTTCATGGAAAGAAAATAGCATGAATTATAAATTTTGTAGTGTGTTAGGATGGAGCAATTCAGCAAGGAA
Source organism: Glycine soja (assembly GCF_004193775.1). Classification (NCBI taxonomy): domain Eukaryota; kingdom Viridiplantae; phylum Streptophyta; class Magnoliopsida; order Fabales; family Fabaceae; genus Glycine; species Glycine soja. The sequence continues at coordinate 12,141 of NW_021143707.1, read as the reverse complement.
ATCCATTTTTCAAGGAATTTAAAAGGATTCATGATAAAATAACTTGTTTGGATAAAATATTTGAAATGAGATTTAATTTTTGATACTTTTATAAATCATTTTGATTGACCAAAAACAGTGAGATTTCAAATCCTCTAAAAAAACTATAGAATTTGAAATTCTTTTTTCGGAGATGTCCACTTGAACTCACGACGTTATTGCTCGCAACTCATTCTCGTTCAACACTCGCAACTATAGGTGACTAATGTTTTTACGACCGACATCGACATAAGTTTTTTTTCACTGACGTTGCCCGATGTTTTTTCGGTAAGAATATTTTTTCTCGCTGACGTCAATCATGGGAATTTTGTGAATCATGGATGTTTTGATGATGCTGAAAAGAAATCACTTGATAATGATTGTCATCATCAAAAAGGGGGAGAATGTGAATATATGAATACATGATTTTGATGATGCCAAAAAAGAATCAAACAAGGTTGCTTCAAAGGTTAAGCATTGCTTCAATATTAATACAAGGTTTCTCCAACAAACAAAGTCTTGCTTCAAGATTAACTCAAGATCAAGCCTTGCCTCAAAATAAAGTGTTTTCAAGACATCCAAGACTCTGGTAATCGATTATTAGGCAGTGTAATCGATTACCAAAAGACAATTTTGGAAAATAGCTATTAGAAAGGGTTTTGAATTTGAATTTTGAACCTGTAATCGATTATCATATGTTTGTAATCGATTACCGGCAACAAAATTCTTGAAATTCAAATTCAAAAGTCATAACCCTTCAAAATATAACTGTGTAATCGATTACCAGTGAAAATTTTCAAAAAAAGATTTTTGAAAAGACACATCTCTTCAAACCATTTTGAAAAGGCACAAAGGGTCTATATATATGTGTCTGACATCAAAAAGTGAGAGAGAGATATTCCAAGAGAACTTCATTGTGAAATGTTCTCTCAACAACTCTTGGGCAAACATTTGCAAGTCTATTTAGAGTTCATCCAGGAACTTCAAATTGTATTATCCACTCTAAAGGAGAGCAATCTTTCTGTCTTCTCAGAAAGTCAATTGTAATCAAGAGACTGGTTGTTTCTTGAATTGTGAGCTTCCGGAACACAAGGGAAAGGGATTCCTTGGGTGTTCAGAAGTTGTAAAAAGGATTTTTACAAAGATAGTGAAAAATCTAAAGTGGGTTGCTTGAGGACTGGACGTAGGCATGGGAAGTGGCCGAACCAGTATAAATCGAGTTTGCATTTCTCTCTTCCCTTATCTCATTTATGTTATTGCAATCAATTTTTCCTTTCATGTTTAAAAAACATTATTAAATTGATTGTTTCTTCTTCTTCTTCTTCTTCTGCATTTTGAACCTATCATTTAGAAGGGGGTTAAAAGTTTGTTAGTGAGACTTAATTCACCTCCCATCTTAAGTTATTGAAACCACTTGTCCAACAAGTGGTATCAAAGTAGGATTCTTGTCTAAAATTTTAAAACTTATAGAATAAATATGGCCTCATTTAACTTTCTATTTCCTGAGGGAAATTCTATTAATAGGCCTCTTGTTTTCAATGGAAAGGGTTATCACTATTGGAAAACTCGAATGCAAATCTTTATTGAAGCCATAGATTTAAATATATGGGAAGTCATTGAAATTGGTCCCTTCATTCCTACAATGGTAGTGAGAAATGCAACTATAGAAAAATCTAGATAAGAATGGGATGATGATGAAAGAAGAAAGGAGAAGATTCCTCCTTAGCCCCAAAATGCTATGAATGCGATCAACATGGGCACATGAATTTCAATTGTCTTGTCTTTAAAAGAAGAATGGAAAAATCTGACAAGAGGAATTTCAAAGAAAAGAAAGTAGAGAAAGCATACATCACCTGGGAAGATAATGGCATAAATTCTTCAAGTGATTCAAAAAATAAAATCATAAATTTGGGTCTCATGGTGAAAGATTATGAAAGTGGAGAAGAGTAAAGTTAATACATTGATAGCGATTGCTCCAAACACATGGCGGCAAAAGCATAAGAGTTTATTCATATTTCTCCCAAAAATAGTGAACATGTGACCTATGGAGACAACAAATAAAGGTAAAATTGTTGGAATTGGAAAAATAGGTATGAATTCCTCTATCTCCAAAGAAGATGCCTTAAATATTGATGATCTTAAGAATAGTTTATTAAGTATTCATTAATTATGTGATAAAGACCATTTATCTAAGAAGAGGATTTTAATGTTTGTCTACTTTTTTTTATTATTTTTGCTTATGATTGTTAATTTTTTGACTGAGTTTTGATGTTTGTTTTCTGCTTGAGTTTTGATTGTCTTTGATAATTATGTTTGATAGTTATGATGATTGTATTTGAGAGTTATGTTGATTGTCTTTGATGATTGTTTTTTTATTGAGTTTTTTATTGGCTATGATGATTGTGTTTAAGAGTTATGTTGATTGTCTTTGATGATTGATTTTGATGATTGTGTTTGAAGGTTATGTTGATTATTGATTACTTTTGATGATTTTTTTTTCTTATTATATATTTTGAATTTTTTATATTGGATATGTATTTTTGTGGGTGCAAAATAGTTTTTTTAATGCCTTTTGGTATCAATTGACTCTCATACATTGCTACAAGTGGTAATATTTTTTCTTTTAGGCCATGAAATGATACTTGTACAGTACGACATTCTCTACTCTTTTAATTCATTATAAATTGCTGAATGGTTTTCTCCTCTCTGCTCATGATTTTGTTTTTTATGTTGACAAAAGGAGAGAGATAGATAAAAGATAAGATAGTAAGGAAAATTATTTATTCTTTATGAGACAACTTTTTATATATGAAATCTTCAACTGTCTCATATAAGCAATCATTGCAAAATCAAGGGGGAGTAAACTATACAGATAGATCTTTTTTTGTTGTTGCTCCTAACTTACAGATGGTTGTCATCATCAAAAAGGGGAAGAATGTAAATCATGCAGGTTTTGATGATGTCAAAAAGAATTTTCTTGATAATGAGTGTCATCATCAAAAAGGGGGAGAATGTGAATCATGCATGTTTTGATGATGCTGAAAAGAAATCACTTGATGATGATTGTCATCATAAAAAAAGGGGAGAATGTGAATGTATGAATACATGATTTTGATGATGTCAAAAAAGAATCAAACAAGGTTGCTTTAAAGGTTAAACATTCCTTCAAGATTAATACAAGGTTGCTTTAACAAACAAAGCCTTGCTTCAAGTTTAATTCAAGATCAAGTCTTGCCTCAAAACAAAGTGTTTTCAAGACATTCAAGGCTCTGGTAATCGATTACCAGAGGACAATTTTGGAAAATAGTTGTTAAAAAAGGTTTTGAATTTGAATTTTGAACCTGTAATGGATTATCAGACGTTTGTAATCGATTACCAGCAATGGAACTCTTGAAATTCAAATTCAAAAGTCATGACCCTTCAAAATATAATTGTGTAATCGATTACCAGAAATCTGTAATTAATTACCAGTGAAAATTTTCCGAAAAAGCTTTTTGAAAATACATATCTCTTCAAACCATTTTGAAAATGTACGAAGGGCCTATATATATGTGTGTCTGACATAAAAAAGTAAGAGAGATATTCCAAGAGAACTTAATTGTCAAATGCTCTCTCAACAACTCTTGGGCAAACACTTGCAAATCTATTGAAAGTTTATCCAGGAACTTCAAATTGTATTATCCACTCTAAAGGAGAGCAATCTTTCTGTTCTTCTCAAAAAGTCAATTGTAATCAAGAGACTGGTTGTTTCTTGAATTATGAGTTTCTTGAACACAAGGGAAAGGGATTCATTGGGTGTTCAGAAGTTGTAAAAAGGATTTTTACAAAGATAGTGGAAAATCTCAAGTGGGTTGCTTGAGGACTAGACGTAGGCAAGGGAAGTGGTTGAACGAGTATAAATCGAGTTTGCATTTCTCTCTTCCCTTATCTCATTTATGTTATTGCAATCAATTTTTCCTTTCATGTTTAAAGAACATTTTTAAATTGATTGCTTCTTCTTCTTCTGCATTCTGAGCCTATCATTTAGAAGGGGATTAAAAGTGTGTTAGTGAGACTTAATTCACCAACCGTCTTAAGTTATTGAGGTCACTTGTCCAACAAATTTTTTGCTGATGTCGGCCAATGATTTTTTTTGCCGTTGTCATCCAGGTTTTTTCAGTTGATGCAACCTATTTGATGTCGACCGAAAAATAGTCTTGGTTGATGTAGGTTTTAAAACATCACTAATTATGGTCAGGCAAAACAATCATACTTAAAATTATAAATATTTTGTATTTTTACATTATTAAAAATTGAAAAATATTTTTTTAATTTATATTTCAAAATTAGATTGTGTTTGTTTTCTATAAAGTTTAATATTAAAATTTCATCTATTTAAAATATAAAATTGAAAATTTGCATGTGGAGAAAATTGAATTGTCTTATCCAAATAAAAACTTTAAAATTGAAGAAATCTGAATTAATTTATCCAAACAAAGCATGTAAAAAATAAATGAAATTAAAATCAAAGCAAGTTAAATTCTAAACATTTCAAATTCCCTAGAATTTTAAAATTTCTAATCCAAACAAAAGGTAACGTCACACACTAGAAATAATTTTATAAATAGACATTTTGGTCCCTGATTTTTGACCCTTTTTGCAGTCCCTATCTTTTTGAAATGTTAAAAATAGTCCCTATCTTTGCATAAGTTTTGCAAAATAGTCATTGTCATTAAATTTGAAAGTAACGTCGTTAGTGAGGTACATTATTGGCAATTTTAATCCCACATAAACTATCCAACGTGACAAATTATCCCAGATTGTGACACGTAGACTGGACTTTGATACAAAATTTAAAAAGTTGTCAAATATTTTCTTCTTCACTTGCTTCTTCTTCCTCAAATTAGGTTTTCTAAAGCTTCTCTCCTCTCAATTCCAACATGGTGGAGTCTTAAGTGTGTGTTTCTCCCTAGTCTTATTTGTTCCCCTCGCTCCATCTTTTTCCTCTCCTCACTTCATCTTTTTCCTAGTGGGCTTTGATTTCTCCATGTCTGCAAGTGACAGTTCTTCTACATTTTCTGGTAGAATCATTCGTCGTTGCCACCATGGAAGACGTACAACTATTCTAACTGCAAGAACAAGGAGAAACCCAAGAAGAAAACTAAGTTTCTAATCCTTCTTCTGTCACAAGAGAATCAATGATAGTGACTGATTTGAACTTACAAATTGAAGCATTGCGGAAGAAAATGAGAAATTTAGCAAACATTGTGTTGTTAGGTTTTTCAATTTTAATTATAATGTTAGTTTTAGGGGAAATATATTTTAGGAAAAATTTGTAGTAACATCTTTTGATATTATAAGTGTTGTTTTGTTGAAGAAATATTGTGAATGAAGTTCCTCAAGGTTTTGTTGCTACTGTCAATTACTTTGCAGTTCCTCAAGTTTTTCAGTTGAAATTTGATTTGGGTCTATCTACTGTCAATTACTTTGCAGAACAATAGAGTGATTCTCAACTTGATCAAATATCATATAATTTGGGTATACTTTTCTGGTGTTGATTGCATACATTTGAAGCATAATTATCTAAAAAATCTATACAAGTCATTAAACTATCCTAAAATCATTACCATGGAAGAAGCCTACAAATTGGTTGAAGAAATGATAAAACTAAAGCAAACCATCCACCAGAGAGCAATTATCAAAGTGTCTCACTTTAGATTTAGCATTTGTGATAGTTTCAGATATCTTGGTAGACTCATCCTGTGCTCTGGCCAGTGATTCCTTGCACGCAGTCTCCTTTTTTCCAATGCCCTCTTTTCTGCTTCACATCGTTCCAATTCTCTCTTGATACTTTCAACGATCTTTTTGCTGACATGTTTTTTTGCTTTTAGTAATGGTCATTCCTTGTTCTCTCTAATTCAAAGTTCAAATACCAGCTCCAAAACAATGTGTAAATTACAAGAGAAAGAGAAGAATAGGACATTAAATCATGTGATTATTTTTCAAACACTACAAGCTGCTTTAAGGTTTAACAGTGGTCCTAGTCCATATGAATAGTTCCTTACTATTATGGAAATTGTACAAATGCAGAGAAAATTGCTAGCACGAATTCCTCCAAAGTCTGCATAAAAGCTCCAACACCTGAGCAGAAAACTACTAGCAAATTTCATTTGACACTTCCTAAACCAAAGAACCAACATGGCTCGACCATAATTTCATTTCAAACTAAAGCATATGATGCGCACACGCACCACTGCATGCTAGTTAAGTACCATAAGCTTTCACACCATAAACCAAAATCCTCAAGCTTTCATAGATAAGTACCATGATCTTTAGGTCATTCAAGCTTTCAAATGTAATAATCCCGACTCACGTCAGCTGACAAATATTTCCAGCATACTTTGACAAAAAAAAACTCCATTTGATATCAGCCGAAAAATAGTCTTGGTTGATGTTGATTTTGAAACATCATCAATTATGGTCCAACAAAACAATCCTAGTTAAAATTATCAATATTTTGTATTTTTAAATTATTAAAAATTGAAAAATATTTTTTAATTAATATTTCAAAATTAGATTGTGTTTGTTTTCTATAAAGTTTAATATTAAAATTTCATCTATTTAAAATATAAAAATGAAATTTTGCATATGTAAAAAATTGAACTGCCTTATCTAAACAAATGATTTAAAATTCAAGAAATTTGAATTAATATATCCAAACAAAACATCTGAAAAATAAAATAAATTAAAATAAAAAAATTTAAATTATACGCATTTAAAATTCTCTAAAATTTTAAAATTTCTAATCCAAACAAAAGTAACTTCACACACTAGAAATAATTTTATAAATTGAAACTCAAAACAAATATTTTCATAAGTAAATTCAAACTATCTTCAAAATATTAAATTTCAGAAATGATTATTTTTTTTGAAAGAAAATAACTATCTATTTTTAAGACTTAATTTATCCTTTTATGACGGCAAATGTCCTTTTTATAAAAAATAAAAAATAAAAATCCTATATCTCATCTTATTGTTGCGTGCTTTACAAGCTAACAGAGAAACTATAAATAAGCCTAACACAACATTGGCAACAAACACCAACGTTTGATTAAGAAAATAGAAGCCTTATTTTGCTCTGTGTTCTTTCTCTCAACAATCGTTCCAACAAATCAAGCTACGTTTCTACCACTCAGGTTTGTTTCTCCGAACGCGAAAATCTAATACTTCTTTTAGGGTTTGTGATGGATGATCTACGAGAATCTATGTTCTATCCGACTTCATTTATCTCAGTGAAGCTTAGGGTTCCTTTCAATTTATTTATTTCGGGGTTTTCATAAGGATCGGCAATACCCTAATTTGGGGTTTGGGCAGAGTCTCTATTGACGTTGCTGATCAGGGTTAAATTATTGGTCTTTGATCCTAGTCTTCAATGGGTTTTGATCTGGATGTTGTTGATCTTCCTCGATCAACATAGTTTTGTTGCCGTTCATCACTTGCTTTACGATTGTTATTTTGGGAATGGAAAATTTGGGAGCCAAAAGGTTTTGGGTTTTGGATGAAGAATTAAGTCTATGGCTGGGATTTAATCATTGAGTTAATGACTGAAAGCATGAGCCATGGAGAATTTTATTGATAGGATACAGTACCTGATCTGGGATGTCATTACAATGCCATGCTTGTTTTTTAGAATATCATGGATACAAAGTTTGCACGAAGGACTGAGCGCATTGGTAGTACAACATGCTCTTATTGGAGAGCTGGAAGATGTAACAGGAATCCTTGCAGATTTTTGCACATAGAGACACCATCTCCCCCTGCTGCTTGTGGTTATGGCAATACTGCATATAGCTACGGAAAAAAGCCCCATTCCTCCTCTGAGAATACCCCGAAATATGGTTCAAAGAAAGCATTGCTTGGAGATAATGGAGATAGAGGAGATGCAACAAGGGTTGCTAAGGCTTTCAAGAAATCATCACCAAGGATATGCAAATACTGGATCAACAACAATTGTGTACATGGTGAACAATGCCTGTATCTGCATTCATGGTTTCGTGGTGATGGGTTTTCCACAGTAACGAAACTTCATGAACATAAGAAGGTACTTGACTCTTGAACCTCCATTTAGTATTTAACACACCGAAATTATATTTAAAGTTCTTTCATAGTTCATTTTTAGCATAATGATTAAATCAAAATTGATATCTGACTTAATAATCGACTAATGTTTTAACAATTATTGATTACAGTCATAGAGTTTTATAATCTAACTATATGCTAGAATAACGGAATAAGTTTTTTTTTGAAAAAGCATTCTCTTCCCTTGTTTCCTAGGAAATGCTAGAATTTGTGAGCCTCTGCATCATGTTAATATTTTTGTTAGTAGTTAAATTAAAGCTTTTGACATCAGGTTATCACTGGCATTGCACTTCCTGTTGGATCCGACAAACTTTATTCTGGCAGCACTGATGGGACAGTTAGGATATGGGACTGCCATACTGGTCAATGTGCTAAAGTCATCAATCTTGGTGCTGAGGTTACCTCTTTGATCAGTGAGGGGTCATGGATTTTTGTTGGTCTGCAAAATGCTGTCAAGGTAAGCTCTTATCTGTCATTGTTTTGTTTTGATGTATGATAATGTCTAATCATAGGAGTAGTACATGCAAACTGATTATGTGGCTGTGGTTGTTGTGAAGGCTTGGAATATCCAGACCATGTCAGAGTTTACTCTTGATGGACCCAAAGGCCGAGTCTGTGCCATGACTGTTGGCAACAATACACTCTTTGCTGGTGCAGAGGTAACTAACCATGTTATTAATATTGTCCAATGATATTCCCCTAACCGAATTCTTTTTTTCTGGGGTGAGTTAAAATTTGTTTTATTTAAAATTTCAGGATGGTGTCATTTTTGCTTGGAGAGGAAGCTCTAAAGCCGATTCTCCTTTTGAACTGGTTGCGTCACTCACTGGCCACACTAAAGCAGTGGTTTGTCTGGCGGTTGGATGCAAGATGCTGTACTCCGGGTCCATGGACCAAAGCATAAAGGTATGTCTGCTGTTGAGGATTCTATTTTTCTTTATTAACATGAGAATTTTTTCTGAGAAAAGGATATGTAATTTTCTTTGAATTGTCTTATAACGAACCGAACTTGTTATTTTGTCTTCTTCAGGTCTGGGACATGGATACATTACAGTGTACAATGACACTAAATGATCATACTGACGTAGTCACATCCCTTATCTGTTGGGATCAATATCTGTTGTCTAGTTCATCTGACCGCACAATTAAGGTCTGGGCTTGCATTGAAGCAGGATCTTTGGAAGTGATATATACACACACCGAAGAAAATGTAAGCGTTGACTTAATCTTATGTGTTGAAATATCATTTGGTTTTATTTTCATGTGAAAGAAGTCAAGCTTATATTTCTTATAATGCTGACGAGTTGGTCAATCTCCTAAGTTGATGATTTTTTTATATTACAGGGTGTTGTTTCACTTTTTGGGATGCCTGATGCAGAGGGAAAGCCAATATTATTTTCCTCGTGCAGAGACAATTCAGTTCACATGTATGAATTGCCATCGTAAGTAAATCTAAATTATTCACGTTTCTTTTTGTTACTGTACCTCCGTCATGGTAATATTTCTTATTTTTTTGTTGAATCCTCTGATGATGTTTTTTCAACAGATTTTCAGAGAGGGGGCGTTTATTTGCCAAGAAAGATGTGGCATTAATTGAGTTAGGTCCTGGTGGCCTCTTCTTCACTGGAGATGAGAGTGGTTTGCTGATGGTGTGGAAATGGTTGGAGGTACCCAAGGTGGCATCCTCTTGACATGTGTTTCCTTTCAACATTGGAGTTGTATTATCCCATCTATTTCCTCTTGAAGTAGATGGCGATAAGGATGAATTTATTTGTCTGAGCAGTAAATTCACTATAAAAACAATTGTATAGAAATTGACAATTTTATAGAAATACCAATTTCATTCTTTTATATTCTTCCCAGCAGATGTAATGTTCTCCTGCTTTGATAAATATATTACTATTGTAAGTAACATGGTTTGTAATGAAGTCCGTTTTCAAATTCTTTCCATCATTATCAAAGAATACATTTTTGGAATCCAAATATAAGTTCGACCCAAAATATAGTTTTTCTTACTTGTTAAAAATCGTTATTGTAATTCAATTATTTTGGCATTACTGCTATTGTAATTCAATACATATATTTTGGAGGAGTGTGGGGGCGTGGGTGTCATCATCTACACCTGAGCCTTCATCATAATCTCTCCATCTGTCTAGACAACATCTTCATCTTTTGTTCAAGAGAAGAACCAGATGAATTAACTTCCACCTACCTGATGAACCCTAGAGGATCTCCTGTCACCCATGCCATTGTAAGCATTAGAGGCCTATAGTTGTGGAAAGAAAACAGGAAGGGGAAATTCAGACTCCATATTTTGTTGACTCCGCAACAGTGATTTTTTCTTTTTTCAGTTACAATGTAGACTGTTTCTAGTAATTCTGTCCGGGTGTTAATGATTGAAATGAATTTGTATTAACATAGCAGGATCTTGTGATATTCTTTGAACCATTGTACCTTGTGGCCCAGTTTCTTTGGAAAGTTACCATGTCATATTCATATTACTATGTCAAAATATTGTTTCACTCCTCAGAAGCTTCGACGAGGGAGCAAGTAGAGAAACAGCCGTGTAGAGCTGCCTAGCTCAGTTTACGTTCAGAAAATTATTTTAAACATTCTATATGTTTCTTGTTATTATCCCGTGAATATAAAAATTAAACCAAGAAAAATATTGCACTGCAAATAAGCATGTCTTCATATTTTTACTATACACTTTTGGAAGCTTCAAGTTCTCAATTTTGTTTGTTGGGTTATAGAAAGCTTTGGAAAGCTTGATTTTTCTTCTTATTATTCCGAGAATATGAAAGCAATGGAGGAAAGATATTGCATAGCTAAAAACGTATGTCGTCCTAAGTATACTATACACGTTGAAAGCTTCTGGTGCTTGAAGTTTTTGTAACGTACAAACTTTACACTGTCATATTCGAGTGAACTTCATTTTAGTTCTCATATATATTTTTATAGAAACATCATGCGTACGTGGTATTAGTATTTTCTAATAGACGGTTATCACATCATCCGTTAATAATGACAAGGACCAAAGTCGTAAAATAATAAATAGTGACAACAACGATAATAAAATAATTTATCAAAATTAAAATTATAATGTAACTACATAAGTTAAATATGAATAAAATTATAATAACATTCTTAAGATTTTGTCAAATTACATAAATATTTTTGTTTTTTTTTGTAACTCTGGGACAAATCTCTTCTTATTGTTTGAAAAAATATTACACGGATTCTTCATTCTACTTAACACACCCTCCTTTGAATCAAGGCTAAAATGCATTTTTTGGTCATTCCATTTTATTAAATATGGGATTTTATTTCCCTTATTTAATCAGACATTTAAATATTTTAACCTTTTGTGATATTTTTTAGTGTATTTGGGTGCACTATTCTGATCCCGTTTTAAATTTAGACTCCCCAAGCACTATAATTATAGAATTTAAGAAATAAATATATTTGAAACGAAATTATAAGCAACTTTCATGGAAGAAAATAACATGAATTATAAATTCAATAGTGTGTTTGCATGGAGCAATTCAACAGGAGAATTCATTTTTTCAAAGAATTTTAAAGGATTCATGATAAAATGTCTTGTTTGGATATAATATTTGAAATGAGATTTAATTTTAGGTATGAATCAATTTGATTGACTAAAACAGTGAGATTTTAAATTCTCTAAAAAATTATAGAATTTGAAATTCTTTTTTCGGAGATGCTCACTCTAACTCACGACGTTCTTGCTCGCGCCTGATTCTCGCTCAACAATCGCAACTACAGGTGACCAAATTTTTTACGGTCGACAACAACATAAGTTGTTTTTCACTGACGTTGGCCGAGGATTTTTCGGTCAGAATTTTTTTGTATCATGTCAACCTAAGTTATTTTTTGCCGATATCGACTAAGATTTTTTTTAGATGATGTTGGTTAGGGTTATTTTTTCACTGACGTCATTTCATGGGAATTTTTTGCTGACGTCGGCCAAGGATTTTTTTGGCC
>NW_021143706.1:0-33822 GCF_004193775.1 Glycine soja | reverse complement strand
TTGCATATGGGTTCGTTTGAATCCCTACTGTAAAACAAACCAACGGAGGGTCCGTGTCGCCTCTTAAAAACGTGCGTTGGGGCAATTTCGCTACCCCTAGACGTCGTATCTAAGAAGGGGACAAATTCCCCGACCCCCGATTCCTAGATTGGCATCTGTGTCATATGCATTCCATCATGCATTCATCCATCCCACCCATGAAATATCGGAGTTTTGATTTGCACCAGCTTTGTCTCACTTTAGTAAGCATGGGAACAAATCAAACCGGCAAGAGGTTCTACCAAGTCAAGGTCAAAAGCCTAGATACCACCAGCATCAAGGAATTAGGGCGGTGATGGAACCCCTCCAAATGCAAGCCTTCCGCAAGACTTACGGAAAGATCTTAGAGTTGACCATAGCAGAGGTGTCCATAGAAGCCATTGCATCACTTACCCAATACTACGACCAACCTTTGAGATGCTTCACATTCGGGGACTTCCAATTAGTACCAACCATTGAAGAATTTGAGGAAATTCTAGGATGTCCTCTCGGGGGAAGAAAACCATATCTTTCCTCCGGATGTCTCCCCTCTTTGAGCAGAATTGCAACTGTGGTCAAGGATTCAGCAAGAGGTTTGGACCGCATAAAACAGACTCGGAACGGCATAGCGGGCCTACCACAGAAGTACCTAGAAGACAAGGCGAGGGGTATGGCCAATCAAGAAGACTGGGTCCCGTTTATGGATATGTTAGCTTTGCTAATTTTTGGGGTCGTCCTCTTTCCAAACGTGGATGGTTTGGTAGACCTAGCAGCAATCGACGCTTTCCTTGCCTACCACCATAGCAAGGAAAGTCCGGTGGTAGCTGTCTTGGCAGATCTATTTGACACATTTGACCGAAGGTGCGAGAAGAGTAGCGCACGGATCATCTGTTGCTTACCCGCCCTTTGTGTTTGGTTGGTTCACACTTGTTCCAACAAGACACAAGACATCCATGTCCGCTCCTGAGCCATCGCTCGTGTACTGAAAAGAGGAGAATGGATTGGGACCAGCTCTTGGCCGGGATAGGAGGTAGAACAATCAGTTGGTTCCCCCGATGGAAGGAAGGAAAAGAAGGAGTCCTTTTCTCATGTGGAAGATACCCAAACATTCCGCTGGTAGGAACGAGGGGTTGTATTAATTACAATCCCACGCTCGCCATAAGACAACTAGGGTACCCCATGAGGGGAGCACCGACGGAAGAAAGCATGTCTCCTTTCCTTGTAAGGGATCTCGGCGCACAAAATTCCAAGACTATACAAAGAATCCATAAGGCATGGGAAACCCCATTAAGGAAAGATCAAGAGCTTAGAGGCATTCGTAATGGCATCATTGGTGGGTACCACGAATGGCTGAAAGTTCGCATACGAGGTTTAGATTGGCTCGCCAAGTTAAAAGTCGTCAGCGAAGAGAATTTTGAAGCACCGGAAGAGGACGAAGAAGTCCAAGCTCTCAAAAGCGAGTTAGGACAGGCAAAACTCGCCAAGGAGAAGTTCAAGTTGGCTGCTACACACGTTCGGAAGGAGTGTGCCGGGTTACGGGAAGAGAATGCAATTACCGCAAGAGCCCTTGAACAAGAGACCAAGAGGGCTCGCAAGGAAGAGTATGGCCGGAACAAATTTCGCGGAGCTCTATGGGGTAGCAATAGTGAACTCAAGTTGCGAAGGGAAGAAAGGGACCAGTCGCGAGCACATAGCATGGTTCTGAAAGAGGAGTTGATTGCTTGTTCAAGGTCCAAAAGAAGCTTGTCTCAGCGTTTATGCGAGACAGAGACCAACATGTTAGCTATCATCGCCAAGTACCAAGAAGAGTTAGGTCTAGCCACGGCCCACGAGCATAGAATCGCGGATGAGTATGCCCAAGTATACGCGGAAAAAGAGGCTAGAGGAAGGGTGATCGACTCTTTACACCAAGAGGCAACCATGTGGATGGATCGGTTTGCTCTTACCTTGAACGGGAGTCAAGAACTTCCCCGATTGTTAGCCAAGGCCAAGGCGATGGCAGACACCTACTCCGCCCCCGAAGAGATTCATGGGCTTCTCGGCTATTGTCAGCATATGATAGACTTAATGGCCCACATAATTAGAAATCGTTAGGAAACTTGTATGGTCTCTCAGACCTTGACTAGATATGACTTCCTTTTTGAAATAAAATGAGTTGGTCCCATGTTTCTACTCCAAAAAGCTTGTGCAAATCAAATCACTCCTACATCTCATCTCTAGCATGCATTTTCTTTCTTTACCCACTCCTCACGTTTGGTTTTTTAGGGAAAAACACCATAACTAAACGCGCCGCAAGGGATCCCTATCGCACCAGATCCAAATCTAGAACGATGGGTGATCAAGAGGAGACGCAGGAACAGATGAAAGCCGACATGTCGGCTCTGAAAGAACAAATGGCCTCCATGATGGAGGCCATGTTAGGTATGAAGCAGCTCATGGAGAAGAACGCGGCCATTGCCGCCGCTGTCAGTTCGGCTGCCGAAGCAGACCCAACTCTCTTGGCAACTACGCACCATCCTCCCTCAAACATAGTAGGACGGGGAAGGGACACACTGGGGCACGATGGCAGCCCTCACCTGGGATACAACCGAGCGGCTTACCCTTATGGATTGCCGCCTAACTATTCACCACCCATCTTGCAAGAAGATGCGGGCCACATTGCTTCTCCCGTCCATGAAAAAGAGCCTCCTCAGCAGCCCGACGAAGTCCATAAAGACCCTCAAGATTATGCTCGGAGGGATGTCGAGTTTTATCCCCCGATCCCCGAAGGGCCGGCACCAGGCACGTTGCCTCAACCCAACATCGCAGCATCGCCAATAGTTTTGTCTATGGAAGGGCCGCCCCCGGCAACTGAAGAAAGGAGGAAGCTCGATCTCCTTGAGGAAAGATTGAGGGCTGTGGAAGGATTTGGGGACTATCCGTTTGCAGACATGACGGATCTTTGCTTAGTACCCGATGTTGTTATTCCCCCGAAGTTCAAAGTGCCGGACTTCGACAAGTATAAAGGGACGACTTGTCCCAAAAACCATCTCAAAATGTACTGCCGTAAGATGGGCGCTCATTCTAAAGATGAAAAGCTGTTGATACACTTCTTTCAGGATAGCTTGGCCGGAGCTGCGGTAGTGTGGTACACTAATTTGGAAGCTTCCCGTATCCGTACTTGGAAGGATCTGATTACCGCCTTCCTAAGGCAGTATCAGTACAATTCTGATATGGCTCCTGACCGTACTCAACTGCAGAATATGTTCAAGAAAGAGGGTGAGACCTTTAAAGAATATGCGCAGCGATGGAGGGATTTGGCGGCACAAGTAGCTCCTCCCATGGTGAGAGAGAGATGATCACCATGATGGTAGACACTCTGCCAGTGTTCTACTATGAGAAGCTAGTGGGTTACATGCCGTCCAGCTTCGCGGATCTGGTGTTTGCCGGGGAAAGAATCGAGGTTGGATTGAAGAGAGGAAAGTTTGATTACGTTTCCTCCACAAACGTGAACGCCAAAAGAATCGGGGCAACAGGGGCAAAAAGGAAGGAAGGAGATGCCCATGCCGTCTCTTCAACACCCGCGTGGGTCAAACCCCAGCAAACACCTCATGGTACCCATCAGTACGCGCAACATCACCCCAGCTTCTCGGCTCATGCTGGGAACGCCTCTAGTTCAACACCCATGCAGCCTAAGGCACCCACCCAGAGGGAAGCTCCCCAAGTTCCAACTCCGAACACGACTCGACCGGCCAGTAATTCCAACACGACAAGGAACTTCCCTCCAAGGCCATTGCCGGAATTCACCCCGCTCCCGATGACGTACGAAGATCTTCTACCATCCCTCATCGCCAATCATTTGGCCGTGGTAACTCCCGGAAGGGTCCTCGAACCCCCTTTCCCGAAGTGGTATGACCCTAATGCAACTTGCAAGTACCATGGGGGTGTCCCGGGGCATTCTGTCGAAAAATGCTTGGCCCTTAAATACAAGGTCCAACATTTGATGGATGCCGGATGGCTGACTTTCCAAGAGGATCGGCCCAATGTGAGGACCAACCCGCTCGCCAATCATGGAGGGGGAGCAGTTAATGCAGTTGAATCCGATAGGCCCCACAGGTCTAAACCTTTAAGAGATGTGGCAACCCCTAGGAGGTTTATCTTTGAGGCCCTACAAAAGGAAGGTGTAATTCCCCATAGTGGGTGTAAGGAGGACTCCTGTCTGCTACATTCCGGCGAGATGCATGACATGGAGACGTGTTTGGAAGTAGAGGAATTGTTACAGCAAATGATAGACCAAGGTCGACTAGAAGTCGGCATTGAAGGAAAAGAAGAGCAGCATATATGCATGCAATCTACGGAGGGGAGCGGTGTTGCGAAGCCCAAACCCTTGGTGATATACTTCACTAAAAGTGCAGCCTCGCAAAAGCCCGGGCACCCCTTAATGGCCAAACCTGTTCCTTTCCCGTATCAAAATAGTCACGCGGTCCCATGGAGATATACACCTCCGGGGAAGAAGGAAGAAGAAGTCACTGACGTCAGTTCGCTGTCAGCTAAAGTAACAAATATCACGGGGCTGAGTGGTGTGACCCGTAGTGGTCGTGTGTTCGCACCTCCGGACCTACCAGTCCAACCCGCCGACGTCAAAGGAAAAGGAAAAGTGGTGGAGGAACAAGATGGCGAAGCACCCCACGCTTCGAATAAAGATATTCCAGCAAAGGGGCCCCCAGAGAAAAGGGATGGTAGAAAGGAGGTGTCGCTAGAGGAAGCCAGCGAGTTCCTTCGGATAATTCAACAGAGCGAATTCAAGGTTATCGAACAGCTCAACAAAACCCCTGCTAGGGTCTCGCTGTTAGAGTTACTTATGAGCTCCGAGCCTCATCGGGCTCTGCTAGTAAAAGTGCTGAACGAGGCTCACGTGGCCCAAGATATTTCGGTAGAAGGTTTCGGAGGGCTGGTCAACAATATCACTGCCAACAACTATCTTGCCTTCGCCGAAGAAGAAATCCCCGCCGAGGGGAGGGGGCATAATAAGGCTTTACACGTATCAGTCAAGTGTATGGACCATATCGTGGCCAAGGTACTCATCGATAATGGTTCCAGTTTAAACGTGATGCCTAAGAGCACTTTGGACAAGTTACCATTCAAGGCTTCCCTTTTAAAACCAAGTTCAATGGTGGTTCAGGCCTTCGACGGCACTCGTCGAGAGGTTAGGGGAGAGATCGATCTCCCTGTACAGATAGGCCCTCACACCTGTCAAGTCACTTTCCAGATAATGGACATTAACCCCCCCTACAGTTGCCTGTTGGGGCGCCCGTGGATCCACTCAGTGGGTGTTGTGCCTTCTACACTCCACCAAAAGCTGAAATTCGTAGTGGAGGGGCACTTGGTCATCGTGTCAGGCGAGGAAGATATCTTGGTAAGCTGCCCATCCTCCATGCCTTATGTGGAAGCCGCAGAAGAATCGTTAGAAACCGCTTTCCAGTCTTTTGAGGTGGTCAGCATTTCCTCCGTGGACTCCCTCTTTGGGCAACCTTGTCTGTCCGATGCGGCGGTAATGATGGCCCGAGTTATGTTGGGGAACGGTTATGAACCCGGGATGGGTTTAGGAAAAGACAATGGCGGCATAACTAGTCTGATAAAAACCCAAGGGAATCGTGGGAAGTATGGTTTAGGCTATAAGCCCACTCAGGCGGACATGAAAAGAAGCATCGCGGGAAGGAAGAACAGTGGTCAGAGCTCGCGTTGGAAGCAAGAAAGTGAAGGAAGCCCGCCCTGCCACATAAGTAGAAGCTTTATAAGTGCGGGTCTGGGAGACGAAGGTCAAATGTTCGCGATATGTGAAGATGATGTTCCAAATACTTTGGATTTGGTCCGACCATGCCCTCCTGATTTCCAGCTGGGAAATTGGCGAGTGGAGGAACGCCCCGGCATTTACGCAACAAGCATAATGTAAACCTTTACGGTTTTAAAAGCTCTATAGTTGGGCCTAGGCTTTAGAGTTTTCATTTTGTTAAGGCTTTGTGTCTTTTGTTTTTGAATTTATAATACAAGGATCTTTCTTCATCTGTTCCTGGTCTCTACCCATTCTCATTCATTTGCATGTTTACTTCTTTTTCTAAAACGGCAGATTCGATGACGAGTCCCCCGAAGGTACTAATACCTGGGACCCGTCTATCAACTTCGAGCAAGAAATGAATCAAACGGAAGATGAAGGAGATGAGGATGTGGGACTTCCTTCGGAACTAGAAAGAATGGTCGCCCATGAGGACCAAGAAATGGGGCCTCATCAAGAAGAAACAGAGCTAGTAGACTTAGGAATTGGCAGTGGAAAGAGGGAAGTAAAGATAGGTACAGGCATTACCGCACCTATCCGTGAAGAATTAATAATCCTGCTAAAAGACTACCAAGACATCTTTGCTTGGTCATACCAAGATATGCCCGGTTTGAGTTCTGACATTGTGCAGCACCGATTACCTCTAAATCCCGGGTGTTCCCCGGTAAAACAGAAACTAAGGAGGATGAAGCCCGAAACATCCTTGAAGATAAAAGAAGAAGTGAAGAAGCAATTTGACGCTGGATTTCTGGCCGTCGCTCGGTATCCAGAATGGGTTGCCAACATCGTACCAGTTCCTAAAAAAGGTGGGAAAGTACGAATGTGTGTAGATTACCGGGACCTGAATCGGGCCAGTCCCAAGGACAATTTTCCGTTACCACACATCGATATCCTCGTAGATAACACGGCCAATTTCGCTTTATTTTCCTTCATGGACGGTTTCTCTGGTTACAATCAGATAAAGATGGCGCCCGAGGATATGGAAAAGACTACTTTCGTCACCCTGTGGGGAACGTTCTGTTACAAGGTGATGTCCTTTGGACTCAAGAATGCCGGGGCAACTTATCAACGGGCCATGGTAGCTTTGTTCCATGATATGATGCATCAAGAGATCGAGGTCTACGTGGACGACATAATTGCTAAATCTAAATCTGAGGAAGAACACCTTGTCAACCTACGGAAGTTGTTCGAAAGGCTTAAGAAATATCAATTAAGGTTGAACCCCGCTAAGTGTACCTTCGGGGTCAAATCAGGGAAATTGCTTGGTTTCGTTGTAAGCCAGAAAGGGATAGAGGTAGACCCCGAAAAAGTGAAGGCTATCCTTGAGATGCCGGAACCCCATACAGAGAGGCAAGTCCGAGGTTTCCTGGGGCGTTTGAATTATATTGCCAGATTCATATCGCAGCTCACCGCCATTTGTGAGCCGTTGTTTAAACTCTTGCGCAAAAACCAAACTGATCGGTGGAATGAGGATTGCCAGGAGGCTTTTGGAAGGATCAAAAAGTGCCTAATGAATCCTCCCGTGCTTATGCCACCAGTACCGGGAAGGCCTCTCATTTTGTACATGACAATCTTGGACGAATCAATGGGGTGTATGCTGGGGCAACATGACGAATCCGGGAAGAAAGAGCGCGCTGTTTACTACCTAAGTAAGAAGTTCACGACCTGTGAGATGAATTACTCCTTGCTCGAAAGAACGTGTTGTGCTTTGGTATGGGCATCCCATCGCTTAAGGCAGTACATGCTGAACCATACTACCTGGTTGATATCCAAAATGGACCCGGTCAAGTACATCTTTGAAAAGCCAGCTCTCACAGGACGAATCGCCCGGTGGCAAGTCTTGCTATCTGAGTTTGATATAGTCTACGTCACCCAAAAGGCGATAAAGGGAAGCGCTTTGGCAGATTATTTGGCTCAACAGCCTCTTAACGACTACCAGCCCATGCATCCGGAATTCCCGGATGAGGACATCATGGCCTTGTTCGAGGAAAAGTTGGACGAGGATTGGGACAAATGGACTGTATGGTTTGACGGAGCGTCAAACATTCTAGGTCATGGCGTTGGGGCAGTATTGATCTCTCCGGACAATCAATGTGTACCTTTCACAGCCAGGTTAGGATTCGACTGCACCAACAACATGGCCGAATATGAAGCATGTGCCCTAGCCGTCCAGGCAGCAATTGACTCTGATGTCAAACTACTCAAGGTGTACGGCGACTCAGCGTTGGTAATCCATCAGCTGAGAGGAGAATGGGAAACTAGAGATCCCAAGCTGATACCCTACAAAGCCTACATCAAGGAATTGGCTAAAACTTTCGATAAGATCTCCTTCCATCATGTTCCCCGCGAGGAAAATCAAATGGCGAACGCACTTGCTACGTTGGCATCTATGTTCCAGCTGACACCGCACGGGGACCTACCCTACATTGAATTTCAGTGTCGTGGCAAACCCGCACATTGTTGCCAAGTGGAAGAGGAACGGGACGGAAAGCCTTGGTATTACGACATCAAGCGATATGTCGTAAGCAAAGAATACCCGCCAGAGATTGCCGACAACGATAAGAGGACATTGAGGAGGTTGGCAGCCAGTTTCTTCATGAGCGGAGACACACTGTATAAAAGAAATCACGACATGACACTCCTGCGATGTGTGGATGCCAAGGAGGCAAATCACATGATCAAGGAAGTCCATGGGGGCTCGTTTGGAACGCACGCCAACGGGCATGCTATGGCCAGGAAGATCTTAAGAGCAGGTTATTACTGGCTTACCATGGAAAGTGATTGTTGTGTCCATGTGAGGAAGTGCCACAAATGTCAAGCATTCGCGGATAATGTCAATGCCCCACCGCATCCTCTGAATGTCATGTCCGCCCCTTGGCCTTTCTCCATGTGGGGAATAGATGTCATCGGGGCCATTGAGCCCAAGGCCTCGAATGGTCATCGCTTCATCCTCGTAGCAATAGATTATTTCACCAAGTGGGTCGAGGCGGCTTCATATACCAATGTCACGAGGAATGTGGTGGTCAGGTTCATTAAGAAGGAGATTATCTGCCGATATGGTTTGCCAAGGAAGATTATCACGGACAATGGCACCAACCTGAATAACAAGATGATGGGGGAAATGTGCGAGGAATTTAAAATCCAGCACCACAATTCCACACCCTACCAGCCAAAGATGAATGGAGCCGTGGAAGCAGCCAATAAGAATATCAAAAAGATTATCCAAAAGATGACCGTGTCATACAAGGATTGGCACGAGATGCTCCCATTCGCGTTACACGGTTACCGGACTTCAGTGCGAACGTCAACTGGGGCAACGCCGTTCTCATTGGTATATGGGATGGAGGCGGTGTTACCATTTGAGGTAGAAGTCCCGTCATTAAGGATCTTGGCAGAATCCGGATTAAAGGAATCAGAGTGGGCTCAAACACGCTACGATCAGCTCAACCTCATTGAGGGTAAGCGCTTAACGGCCATGAGTCATGGGCGCTTATACCAGCAAAGAATGAAGAGTGCATTCGACAAGAAAGTACGCTTACGCAAGTTCCATGAGGGAGACCTTGTGCTAAAGAAAATGTCCCATGCTGTCAAGGACCATCGAGGGAAATGGGCCCCGAACTACGAAGGGCCTTTTGTTGTGAAGAGGGCTTTCTCCGGAGGAGCCCTGGTGCTCACCAACATGGATGGCGAAGAGCTAGCTTCACCCGTGAACTCTGATGTCGTCAAACAATATTATGCTTAGAAGCTGGGGCAATTAAGGATGTCGCTGCATGTTCTCTATCTTTATGCGTTTTCTAGATTTCCCCCCAGGGGTTTTCGGTCCGTTGTATCTCTTGTTACGATCTTTCAAAGAAATGAACATGGATTTGAGGCTTTTAGTCCTCACGTTAGTTTCACACCTTGCGTTAATTTGTGATCGCCTGAGCCCTTCCGCTCAGTTCATGGGATCCCCCAAGCGCTTAATTAGAATTGAACCTGAACCAACTTTCCCTAAATTTTCTGCGTTTGAAAACATTCATGCATACGCATACACATACGCATGTATATTGTTGTGGTAAAACAGGGGCAGGATCACCTTGGGCTACCTTCTGGAGTGAAGACAAAACATGAATGGCAGAAAACAATCAAGGTAGGGTAATGATGCGGCCAAGATTGGCCATACCTGGTTGTTTATTACTTGCAGGTACTTAAGGATGAACGCAAGCGGGGATGGGGTCGCGACCGACCGATCGTTGCCCTTCTCTATGCGAAACAAGCAGGGAATGTCGCTGCAAGGCAGCCCCGTATCCTTTGTATTTTGCAGCTTTCTTTACTATTTGTTTGTTTTAAAAGGAAAAGAGTAATAATAAAATAAGTAATCAACGCCTAATTCTAACCTAAGTAAGTTCAAGTTAGGCAAAATGCTAATCCATGAGAAGGGAGGGGACATGGTTAATGTTCCCCCCCAAAAAAAAAAAAAAAAAAAAATATACATAAATATGTTGCATGTTATGTAAAGAAGATACATTACCAAAAAATGTATACCTTTTAATTTGAATACAATTTTAGTCAGCAAAGGAAAATATACTGGAATTTGCATGCGGCTTTAGGTAGCGAAAACTTGAAAAGAGCATGAAATGTAGCACCTTATTGTGTAGATAGTCAAGATTCATCATAAAGTTTGTGTATGTATAGGTATTAGAAATACCAAGATGTGCACATGTGCAATTTTTGGTACCCCAAAATGCTTGGAGTATGCATGTATGTGAATTTAGCCAAGGAGATGTGTGTGATGTAAGTAACAAATACACCTTGGAAGTACGTGTAAATAATCTAGGTAGCGAAGCTGCCTTGATTGTATATGGGTGCATTTTTTCGGATAATAGAATGTCTTGTGCAAGAGAACGATTGTAAGGAAATATGCGCATAAGCTTGCTCTAAATTTACATTGATGTTTGTATTTGTGGGAGGAGGTTATATGCCATTTTTGTCTTAAGAGTAATGTCCCACTGGTAAAACTAACTTTCCGAATGTTTGCCTTCGCAGGAATGGCCCCGAGGAAGCTTGCCTCAAAGAGGTCCAGGAAGGACAAGGCTGCCGAAGGAACTAGTTCCGCTCCGGAGTACAACAGTCACCGCTTTAGGAGCGCTGTACACTAGCAACGCTTCGAAGCCATCAAGGGATGGTCGTTTCTCCGGGAGCGACGCGTCCAGCTCAGGGACGACGAGTATACTGATTTTCAGGAGGAAATAGGGCGCCGGCGGTGGGCACCACTGGTTACTCCTATGGCCAAGTTTGATCCAGAAATAGTCCTTGAATTTTATGCCAATGCTTGGCCAACAGAGGAGGGCGTGCGTGACATGAGATCCTGGGTTAGGGGTCAGTGGATCCCGTTCGATGCCGACGCTATTAGCCAGCTCCTGGGATATCCGATGGTGTTGGAAGAGGGCCAGGAATGCGAGTATGGCCAGAGGAGGAACCGGTCTGATGGGTTCGATGAGGAGGCCATCGCCCAGCTGCTATGTATACCGGGGCAGGATTTTGCCCGGACTGCTGCAGGGAGGCGAGTGCGAATCATGCGCACCAGTATGACCACCCTGACCCAGATATGGATGACGTTGCTCCTCAGCAACATCCTGCCCACCGATCATAATTCCGACCTCCCCATGCCTAAGTGCCAGCTGGTGTACGCCATCCTGACACGGATGAGCATCCATGTGGCTCAGTTGATCGCTGATGCCATCTATATTTTTGCAGGTATGGCGCCCACTAGGCACCCTTTGGACCCAGATAAGTCCAACAGGGCCCTGGGATTCCCCGCACTGATCACAGGACTCTGCCAGTCGTTCGGAGTCCCCGTTGCACCTACCAAGGTGATTCGGCCGCCCATCACCCGGGCTTTTATTGAGAAGTACTGTACCCAGATACAGGGTCAGGGTGATGCTCCACAGGCCGCAGGCGCGCCCCCACCACCTCATCAGGCTGGCCAGGCTGGGGCATTTGACATGGAGCAATATTTACGGCATTTGGTTCGCCAGCAGGCAGCCAACCACCGAGCACATGTACGGACCCATGACTGTCTGTACCAGATGAGCCTTAGCATGCAGAGCCAGGGCTTCGCTTCTTTTTCATGCCCTACTCCAGACCAGTTCAGGGCAGAGGTAGCATGGCCCGGAGATTGGCCCGAGGCCCAAGCAGGAGAGGCACCCCCAGAAGCTCCCGGCGATGGAGAAGAAGCCCACGAGGATGAGGAGATGGCCGATTTGCTTGACTTCTTGGGAGGGAGTGGAGATACGTGACTGGGAGATCCCCAGATTCATGTTTTCTTTCATATTTCATATTTCTTTTGTCATTTTTATTCTATGTTATTGTTTTGACTTGAGAGACTAACGTTTGTTTTTGTTGTTTCGATTGTCATTTGTACAGCGCATACATTTTTGTTTAGATTGGTGCGTTAGTATTTATATATCATTACTATCGATGATGTTTGAAATTCTGGAACCGTGTAGAGTTCTTCGTTTAGGAACATCGTCCAAAAGTATATATGTGAAAAAAAAAAAAAAAAAAATCATGATAAAAATGAAATAGAAAAAGAAAGAAAATGAGATAGGAAAGAGAAGAAAGTGAAAAGAAAAAGAGAGCAAATAAGAAAAAAAAGGGGCAAGTAAGGAAAAAGGTAGAAAAAAGAAAAAAATAAGTTGTTAAGCTGAAAAACCAACATGCTTTTGAAAAGAGATGACTTCCAACTTTTCTTTGGAAAAATTCACTGGTCATAACTAGTTTTTGAAAAAATGTGTATACACCTGAAGGGTGAATGCTGTGAAGATTTTCCCAGACGCCCAAAATGGACTCGGATGAATGCACAAATTGATAAAAGAACATATTTTGGAAACATTGGGTTGACTAAAATAGAGGAAATGAATCCTGAGCCCTAGCATCACATAACCATAAAAATTTGACACTTGAGTGTCCGCATAGGTGCATGCATAACCAGTTTTGCATAAAATTTCCAAATCATCATTTTTGCATTTGTGTCATGGAAATAATGTGGGGCATCCCTTTTATCCTTGAACCAAACCAAACCCCGACATGTATCATGTCTAGCCATTCTACAAACCTTGAGCCAAAATCCTGACTCACCATAAACCTTGACCTAGGGTGAGAATGTCAATCCTTACCCTCGGAAGCAAAAAAGAAAAGAAGGGAAATTTCCAATCAAAGAGAAAGCAAAAAAAGAAAAGAAAGGAAATTCCCAATCAAAGAGTGGGAGAAAGCAAAAAGAAAAGAAAGAAAATTCCCAATCAAAGAATGGGAGAAAGAAAAAAAGAGAAAAGAAGGAAAGAAAACTCCTGATCAAGGATCGAAAGAAAACAGAAGAAATGTGCAGAGAGGTCTTTGGACCGGACAATATCTGAACAATACAGAATTGTCACCAAATGAACAAAAAAGGAAGGAAAGGAAACCACGACCTAAAATGGTCTTCTCCCTTTGATTACCAACCAAAATCCCGTGCGCTAGCGACTTTTTTTTTTTTTTTTTTCTCGCCCCGCACTAAACAAAAAAAAAAAAAAAAAAAAAAAAAAAAAAAAAAACAGAAAAAGAAAAAGCCAGGAAAATCAAAAGCCAAAAACACACAAAAGCCGAAAGAAGAAACCACCAAAAGAACCCATTCCCAAGGGAAGCCCTATTGATCCATGATCACGCATGTAATTTTTGATTTGATAGGAAATAATTTGCAAAGTCAAGTCATGACATATCTATGGTTCGGAATTAGGATGAAACACTTACCTGTGCGAGATTGATACACTTTGAGTGGATTTCTTCTATTTTTGTCGAACCCAGTGTTTCCTCTAAATGGTCATTTAGAAACGAAATGCTAACGTCCAAAATCTCATTTATGGTTATGGGAGATTTCATCAGCAGACTCTCCTTCCCCGGTAGACGCATTGTTTTTCACTCAAAAAAGCATATGCTGCTCTAAATCAGTTGGAATATTTGTCTCTTTGCTAAAGTATGTTTGCATTTTAGTGGAGAAAACAACGAGACTTTTTCAAGTCTCACAAGTTATCCAGAACTACGTAGGTCTGAGTTCCTCATTGGAGGATACGTAGGAGCAAGAGCCTCGCTTTTGTCGACCATACCGCCTTTTGTTGTCATGACTCAAGAGCTGGTAGCCCGCGGAGACACCTCACGGTTATCTGCACCTCGTCATTCAGTGACCCCAAGTGTGATTGACGAGCAGAGACCAAGTTTGGTCATTCTGCACCCTTGTATCATCCAGAGGCGGCGGGCCCGATGATACGCGGAGATACCTTACGGTTATTCGCACCCTTTTGTCATCCAAAGGCGGCGGGCCCGATGACAAGCAGAGACCAAGTTTGGTCATTCTGCAACCTTGTATCATCCAGAGGCGGCGGGCCCGATGATACGCGGAGATACCTTACGGTTATCCGCACCCTTTTGTCATCCAGAGGCGGCGGGCCCGATGACAAGCAGAGACCAAGTTTGGTCATTCTGCACCCTTGTATCATCCAGAGGCGGCGGGCCCGATGATACGCGGAGATACCTTACGGTTATCCGCACCCTTTTGTCATCCAGAGGCGGCGGGCCCGATGACAAGCAGAGACCAAGTTTGGTCATTCTGCACCCTTGTATCATCCAGAGGCGACGGGCCCGATGATACGCGGAGATACCTTACGGTTATTCGCACCCTTTTGTCATCCAGAGGCGGCGGGCCCGATGACAAGCAGAGACCAAGTTTGGTCATTCTGCACCCTTGTATCATCCAGAGGCGGCGGGCCCGATGATACGCGGAGATACCTTACGGTTATTCGCACCCTTTTGTCATCCAGAGGCGGCGGGCCCGATGACAAGCAGAGACCAAGTTTGGTCATTCTGCACCCTTGTATCATCCAGAGGCGGCGGGCCCGATGATACGCGGAGATACCTTATGGTTATTCGCACCCTTTTGTCATCCAGAGGCGGCGGGCCCGATGACAAGCAGAGACCAAGTTTGGTCATTCTGCACCCTTGTATCATCCAGAGGCGGCGGGCCCGATGATACGCGGAGATACCTTATGGTTATTCGCACCCTTTTGTCATCCAGAGGCGGCGGGCCCGATGACAAGCAGAGACCAAGTTTGGTCATTCTGCACCCTTGTATCATCCAGAGGCGGCGGGCCCGATGATACGCGGAGATACCTTACGGTTATCCGCACCCTTTTATCACCCTTTTGTCATCCAGAGGCGGCGGGCCCGATGACAAGCAGAGACCAAGTTTGGTCATTCTGCACCCTTGTATCATCCAGAGGCGGCGGGCCCGATGATACGCGGAAATACCCGAGTGGTTATCCGTATAAACATTCTTTTGCTATCTGTAAGACAGAACGCTTGATAGCATGCAGAGGCTGACACAGTCTTCTGCACCTTTTGTTCCTCCAGGAACAACAAGTCATTTACATGCGGAAATTTCATGGTCACCTGCGACTCTCGTCAACCGAGAGAAGCCAAATTAGTGTCATACACTAATTTTCGGAGACCTTTGCTTGATGACATGCGACCATTCTTTGGTCCTTGTGAGATGCTTGGCATCCATCATTAGGCAATTTGTGAAATTCCGGGAACAACAAGTCATTTGCATGTGGAGATTTTATGGTCACCCGCGACTCTCGCCAAATCGAGAGGAACGAAATTAGTGTCTTATCTTTACTTTCCTTTTATCTCCAATAAAAGACAAGTAAAGAGGGGCAACTGTCATACCCTAATTTCGTCCGGGGACCTTTGCTCGATGACGTGCGACCATTCTTTGGTCCTCGTGAGGTGCTTGGCACCCATCATGAGGCAATTTGTGAAATTTCAGGACATGCCGAAAAACCAAAAAAATATTGATGCACAATCCGTAAGTTTCCGTGACACACCGGAAATCAAATGGAAGCATCGTTGCATAATTAAGTGAGGTTCCGTAACATTCCGTAAGTCAAAAAGGGGATGATTATGTAATCCGCAAGGTTCCGTAACATTACGGAAAGAAAGCAAGTATCGTTACGAAATTCGTAAGTTTCCGTAACTTTACGAAAAGAGAATCACCAAAAAACAGCAGAGGGGGGTGTACTTAGTAAAAATGGGGGTGCAAATAGCACCCAGGCCCATTTGGGCCCTCCAGAAGATTCCTCCAGAAGGCGGTTGCTTCTGGAGGAAGCAACCCTGCTCGCCTGGGCGAGCTGGGCGGCAACCACCTCCCCTATTTTGCTATAAATAGGGGAGGAAATGAAGAAGGAAGGGGTCCAGCCCCCTTTGGCACTTCTCCCTCTTTCGAATTTGCTTGGAAAAATCGTTTCCGTGAAGAAAATCTAAGCCGAGGCGCTTCCGAAACGTTTCCGTAACGTTTTCCGTGAGGAATCTCGCAAAGGTTTCAACCGTTCTTCGACGTTCTTCATTCGTTCTTCATCGTTCTTCGATCTTCAACGGGTAAGTACCTCGAACCAAGCTTTTCGATTCGTTCTATGTGCCCGTGGTGGTCCACATTGTGTTTCGTGCATTTTTATTCTCGTTTTGCTTACTTTTTATACCCCCTGTTGACGTGCTTAAGCCATTTTACTTAAGTCATTTCTCGCTTAACTTAAAAATAAAATAAATTTCCACCGAACGTTTGAATTGTATTATCCATTAACTTCGGTTAAAATAAATTCCGACCATTCGGTCGTGCCGTAACCACGTTGGAAATCAAAAAGAGGTAAAAAAATAATATAATAATCAAAAAACATCTTTTTAGTAAAATAAAGCGGAAAATCAATCGGACGTTTTCTCTTTGGGATTTCTCATTCTTAATCGAATTGATTAATAACTAAAGTGAAACTAAGGCTAAAATCAACTCGCCTAGTCAAGCTCGTCCACAAAAATAGGCTTTTGAAGTTTGTCATTTCATTTCCTCACTAAGTAAAAATGGATCATTTTTAAGGTCCAACGCCTTAAAATGATCACCACTTAAGTAAAAAAGAATCACTTGATAAGAAAGAACTACGTAGGTCTGATTTACTCATCCCAAATTGAGGAATACGTAGGAGCAAAGGGAAACACCCTTGTCGACCACAAACAAGAAAAATATAAAAAGGGTATAAAGGATATAAGGACATAAAAAGGGAACATAAAAAATCAAAGTCATGTTTGCACATTCGATTAAAGGCTGCCGTCCCTTGGGGCGGACGTGTGGGGTGCTAATACCTTCCCCGTGCGTAAATACAACTCCCGAACCTTTCACTTAAAAGTTCGTAGATCGCGTCTTTTCCGGTTTTTCCGACGTTTTCCTCAAATAAACGTTGGTGGCGACTCCGCGCGTATTCCTTTCGTGGAACACGCATCCTGCGAGTCACGCGTCGCCCTCCCGCCGAAGGGCAGGTTGCGACAAGAGCGGACCCTCATGACTGGGAAATGTGATCTTTCTTATTTTCCCGATTGAATCCTCCAATCTCCAATGTGTTCTTCACCTTCAAGAGCGGACCCTCTTGACTGGGAAATGTGATCTTTGTTATTTTCCCGATTGGATTCCTCCATTCTCCAATGTGTTCTTCACCGTCAAGAGCGGACCCTCTTGACTGGGAAATGTGATCTTTGGTATTTTCCCGATTGAATCCTCCATTCTCCAATGTGTTCTTCACCGTCAAGAGCGGACCCTCTTGACTGGGAAATGTGATCTTTGTTATATTCCTGATTGGATTTATCCATTCTCCAACGTTCTCTTCACCGTCAAGAGCGGACCCTCATGACTGGGAAATGTGATCTTTGTTATTTTCCCGATTGAATCCTCCAATCTCCAATGTGTTCTTCACCGTCAAGAGCGGACCCTCATGACTAGGAAATGTGATCTTTGTTATTTTCCCGATTGGATTCCTCCATTCTCCAATGTGTTCTTCACCGTCAGGAGCGGACCCTCATGACTGGGAAATGTGATCTTTGGTATTTTCCCGATTGAATCCTCCATTCTCCAATGTGTTCTTCACCGTCAAGAGCGGACCCTCTTGACTGGGAAATGTGATCTTTGTTATTTTCCCGATTAGATTCCTCCATTCTCCAATGTGTTCTTCACTGCCAAGAGCGGAACCTCTTGACTGGGAAATGTGATATTTGTTATTTTTCCGATTGGATTCCTCCATTCTCCAATGTGTTCTTCACCGCCAAGAGCGGACCCTCTTGACTGGGAAATGTGATATTTGTTATTTTCCCAATTGGATTCCTCCATTCTCCAATGTGTTCTTCACCGTCAAGAGCGAACCCTCTTGACTGGGAAATGTGATCTTTGTCATTTTCCCGATTGGATTCCTCCATTCTCCAATGTGTTTTTCACCGCCAAGAGCGGACCCACTTGACTGGGAAATGTGATATTTGTTATTTTCCCGATTGGATTCCTCCATTCTCCAATGTGTTCTTCACCGTCAAGAGCGAACCCTCTTGACTGGGAAATGTGATCTTTGTCATTTTCCCGATTGGATTCCTCCATTCTCCAATGTGTTCTTCACCGCCAAGAGCGGACCCTCTTAACTGGGAAATGTGATATTTGTTATTTTCCCGATTGGATTCCTCCATTCTCCAATGTGTTCTTCACCGTCAAGAACGGACCCTCTTGACTGGGAAATGTGATCTTTGTTATTTTCCCGATTTGATTTTTCCATTCTCCAACGTGTTTTTCACCGTCAAGAGCGGACCCTCTTAACTGGGAAATGTGATCTTTGTTATTTTCCCGATTGGATTCCTCCATTCTCCAATGTGTTCTTCGACGTCAAGAACGGACCCTCTTGACTGGGAAATGTGATCTTTGTTATTTTCCCGATTGGATTTTTCCATTCTCCAATGTGTTGTTCACCGTCCACAGCGGACCCCCTTGACTGGGAAACGTGATCTTTGTTATTTTCCCGATTGGATTTTTCCATTCTCCAATGTGTTCTTCACCGCCAAGAGCGGACCCTCTTGACTGGGAAATGTGATATTTGTTATTTTCCCAATTGGATTCCTCCATTCTCCAATGTGTTCTTCACCGTCAAGAGCGAACCCTCTTGACTGGGAAATGTGATCTTTGTTATTTTCCCGATTGGATTTTTCCATTCTCCAACGTGTTCTTCACCGTCAAGAGCGGACCCTCATGACTGGGAAATGTGATCTTTGTTATTTTCCCGATTGAATCCTCCATTCTCCAATGTGTTCTTCACCGTCAAGAGCGGACCCTCTTGACTGGGAAATGTGATCTTTGTTATTTTCCCGATTGGATTCCTCCATTCTCCAATGTGTTCTTCACTGCCAAGAGCGGAACCTCTTGACTGGGAAATGTGATATTTGTTATTTTCCCGATTGGATTCCTCCATTCTCCAATGTGTTCTTCACCGCCAAGAGCGGACCCTCTTGACTGGGAAATGTGATATTTGTTATTTTCCCAATTGGATTCCTCCATTCTCCAATGTGTTCTTCACCGTCAAGAGCGAACCCTCTTGACTGGGAAATGTGATCTTTGTCATTTTCCCGATTGGATTCCTCCATTCTCCAATGTGTTCTTCACCGCCAAGAGCGGACCCTCATGACTCGGAAATGTGATCTTTGTTATTTTCCCGATTGAATCCTCCATTCTCCAATGTGTTCTTCACCGTCAAGAGCGGACCCTCTTGACTGGGAAATGTGATCTTTGTTATTTTCC
The DNA here is from genome assembly GCF_004193775.1 of Glycine soja. Taxonomy (NCBI): domain Eukaryota; kingdom Viridiplantae; phylum Streptophyta; class Magnoliopsida; order Fabales; family Fabaceae; genus Glycine; species Glycine soja. The sequence continues at coordinate 14,335 of NW_021143706.1, read as the reverse complement.
CGATTGGATTCCTCCATTCTCCAATGTGTTCTTCACTGCTGTCGCAACCTACCCTTCGGCGGGAGGGCGACGCGTGACTCGCGGGATGCGTGTTCCACGAAAGGAATATGCGTGGAGTCGCCACCAACGTTTATTTGAGGAAAACGTCGGAAAAACCGGAAAAGACGCGATCTACGAACTTTTAAGTGAAAGGTTCGGGAGTTGTATTTACGCACGGGGAAGGTATTAGCACCCCACACGTCCGCCCCAAGGGACGGCAGCCTTTAATCGAATGTGCAAACATGACTTTGATTTTTTATGTTCCCTTTTTATGTCTCTATATCCTTTATACCCTTTTTTTATATTTTCTCTTTTTGTGGTCGACAAGGGTGTTTCCCTTTGCTCCTACGTATTCCTCAATTTGGGATGAGAAAATCAGACCTACGTAGTTCTTTTTTATCAAGTGATTCTTTTTTACTTAAGTGGTGATCATTTTAAGGCGTTGGACCTTAAAAATGATCCATTTTACTTAGTGAGAAATTGAGATGACAAACTTCAAAAGCCTATTTTTGTGGACGAGCTTGACTAGGCGAATTTGATTTTAGCCTTTAGTTTCACTTTAGTTATTAATCAATTCGATTAAGAATGAGAAATCCCAAAGAGAAAACGTCCGATTGATTTTCCGCTTTATTTTACTAAAAGAAGTCTTTTTGATTATTATATTATTTTTTACCTCTTTTTGATTTCCAACGTGGTTACGGCACGACCGAACGGTCGGAATTTATTTTAACCGAAGTTAATGGATAATACAATTCAAACGTTCGGTGGAAATTTATTTTATTTTTAAGTTAAGCGAGAAATGACTTAAGTAAAATGGCTTAAGCACGTCAACAGGGGGTATAAAAAGTAAACAAAACGAGAATAAAAATGCACGAAACACAATGTGGACCACTACGGGTACATAGAATGAATCGAAAAGCTTGGTTCGAGGTACTTACCCGTTGAAGATCGAAGAACGATGAAGAACGAATGAAGAACGTCGAAGAACGGTTGAAACCTTTGCGACATTCCTCACGGAAACGTTACGGAAACGTTTCGGAAGCGCCTCGGCTTAGATTTTTTTCACGGAAACAATTTTTCCAAGCAAATTCGAAAGAGAGAGAAGTGCCTCAGGGGCTGAACCCCTTCCTTCTTCACTTCCTCCCCTATTTATAGCAAAATAGGGGAGGTGGTTGCCGCCCAGCTCGCCCAGGCGAGCTCAGCTCGCCCAGGCGAGCAGGGTTGCTTCCTCCAGAAGCAACCGCCTTGTGGAGGAATATTCCGGAGGGCCCAAGTGGGCCTGGGTGCTATTTGCACCCCCATTTTTACTAAGTACACCCCCCTCTGCTGTTTTTTGGTGATTCTTTTTTCGTAAAGTTACGGAAACTTACGAATTTCGTAACGATACTTGTTTTCTTTCCGTAATGTTACGGAACCTTGCGGATTACATAATCATCCCCTTTTTGACTTACGGAATGTTACGGAACCTCACTTAATTATGCAACGATGCTTCCATTTGATTTCCGGTGTGTCACGGAAACTTACGGATTGTGCATCAATATTTTTTTGGTTTTTCGGCATGTCCTGGAATTTCACAAATTGCCTAATGATGGGTGCCAAGCACCTCACGAAGACCAAAGAATGGTCGCACGTCATCGAGCAAAGGTCCCCGGACGAAATTAGGGTATGACAGTTGCCCCTCTTTACTTGTCTTTTATTGGAGATAAAAGGAAAGTAAAGATAAGACACTAATTTCGTTCCTCTCGATTTGGCGAGAGTCGCGGGTGACCATAAAATCTCCACATGCAAATGACTTGTTGTTCCCAAAATTTCACAAATTGCCTAATGATGGATGCCAAGCATCTCACAAGGACCAAAGAATGGTCGCATGTCATCAAGCAAAGGTCCCCGAAAATTAGTGTATGACACTAATTTGGCTCCTCTCGGTTGACGAGAGTCGCGGGCGACCATGAAATTTCCGCATGTAAATGACTTGTTGTTCCCGGAGGAACAAAAGGTGCAGAAGACTATGTCAGTCTCTGCATGCTATCAAGCGTTCTGTCTTACAGATAGCAAAAGAATATTTATACGGATAACCACTCGGGTATTTCCGCGTATCATCGGGCCCGCCGCCTCTGGATGACAAAAGGGTGCGGATAACCGTAAGGTATCTCCGCGTATCATCGGGCCCGCCGCCTCTGGATGATACAAGGGTGCAGAATGACCAAACTTGGTCTCTGCTTGTCATCGGGCCCGCCGCCTCTGGATGACAAAAAGGTGCGGATAACCGTAAGGTATCTCCGCGTATCATCGGGCCCGCCGCCTCTGGATGATACAAGGGTGCAGAATGACCAAACTTGGTCTCTGCTTGTCATCGGGCCCGCCGCCTCTGGATGACAAAAGGGTGCGAATAACCATAAGGTATCTCCGCGTATCATCGGGCCCGCCGCCTCTGGATGATACAAGGGTGCAGAATGACCAAACTTGGTCTCTGCTTGTCATCGGGCCCGCCGCCTCTGGATGACAAAAGGGTGCGGATAACCGTAAGGTATCTCTGCGTATCATCGGGCCCGCCGCCTCTGGATGATACAAGGGTGCAGAATGACCAAACTTGGTCTCTGCTTGTCATCGGGCCCGCCGCCTCTGGATGACAAAAGGGTGCGAATAACCATAAGGTATCTCCGCGTATCATCGGGCCCACCGCCTCTTGATGATACAAGGGTGCAGAATGACCAAACTTGGTCTCTGCTTGTCATCGGGCCCGCCGCCTCTGGATGACAAAAGGGTGCGGATAACCGTAAGGTATCTCCGCGTATCATCGGGCCCGCCGCCTCTGGATGATACAAGGGTGCAGAATGACCAAACTTGGTCTCTGCTTGTCATCGGGCCCGCCGCCTCTGGATGACAAAAGGGTGCGGATAACCGTAAGGTATCTCCGCGTATCATCGGGCCCGCCGCCTCTGGATGATACAAGGGTGCAGAATGACCAAACTTGGTCTCTGCTTGTCATCGGGCCCGCCGCCTCTGGATGACAAAAGGGTGCAGATAACCGTAAGGTATCTCCGCGTATCATCGGGCCCGCCGCCTCTGGATGATACAAGGGTGCAGAATGACCAAACTTGGTCTCTGCTTGTCATCGGGCCCGCCGCCTCTGGATGACAAAAGGGTGCGGATAACCGTAAGGTATCTCCGCGTATCATCGGGCCCGCCGCCTCTGGATGATACAAGGGTGCACGTCACATGACCTCAGGGTCAGTATGACAAAGATTATGGGGCGGCCGACAAAAGCAAAGCTCTTGCTCCTACGTATCCTCCAATGAGGAACTCAGACCTACGTAGTTCTGGATAACTTGTGAGACTTGAAAAAGTCTCGGTGTTTTCTTCACTAAAATGCAAACATGCTTTAGCAAAGAGACAAATATTCCAACTGATTTAGAGCAGCATATGCTTTTTTGAGTGAAAAACAATGCGTCTACCGGGGAAGGAGAGTCTGCTGATGAAATCTCCCATAACCATAAATGAGATTTTGGATGTTAGCATTTCGTTTCTAAATGACCATTTAGAGGAAACACTGGGTTCGACAAAAATAGAAGAAATCCACTCAAAGTGTATCAATCTCGCACAGGTAAGTGTTTCATCCTAATTCCGAACCATAGATATGTCATGACTTGACTTTGCAAATTATTTCCTATCAAATCAAAAATTACATGCGTGATCATGGATCAATAGGGCTTCCCTTGGGAATGGGTTCTTTTGGTGGTTTCTTCTTTCGGCTTTTGTGTGTTTTTGGCTTTTGATTTTCCTGGCTTTTTCTTTTTCTGTTTTTTTTTGTTTAGTGCGGGGCGAGGAAAAAAAAGGTCGCTAGCGCACGGGATTTTGGTTGGTAATTAAAGGGAGAAGACCATTTTAGGTCGTGGTTTCCTTTCCTTCCTTTTTTGTTCATTTGGTGACAATTCTGTATTGTTCAGATATTGTCCGGTCCAAAGACCTCTCTGCACATTTCTTCTGTTTTCTTTCGATCCTTGATCAGGAGCTTTCTTTCCTTCTTTTCTTCTTTTTTTTTTCTTCCATTCTTTGATTGGGAATTTTCTTTCTTTTCTTTTTGCTTTCTCCCACTCTTTGATTGGGAATTTCCTTTCTTTTCTTTTTGCTTTCGAGGGTAAGGATTATGGTGAGTCAGGATTTTGGCTCAAGGTTTGTAGAATGGCTAGACATGATACATGTCGGGGTTTGGTTTGGCTCAAGGATAAAAGGGATGCCTCACATTATTTCCATGACACAAATGCAAAAATGATGATTTGGAAACTTTATGCAAAACTGGTCATGCATGCACCTATGCGGACACTCAAGTGTCAAATTTTTATGGTCATGTGATGCTAGGGCTCAGGATTCATTTCCTCTATTTTAATCAACCCAATATTTCCAAAATATGTCCTTTTATCAATTTGTGCATTCATCCGAGTCCATTTCGGGCGTCCGGGGAACTTTCACAGCATTCACCCTTCAGGTGTAGACACATTTTCCAAAAATTGGTTATGATCAATGAATTTTTTCAAAGAAAAGTTGGAAATCGTCTCTTTTCAAAAGCATGTCGTTTTTTAGCTAGACAACTTATTTTCTCTTTTTCCACCTTTTTCCTTACTTGCCTTCTTCTTTCCCTTTTGTTCTCTTTTCCATTTCATTTTCTTTTCTTTTCTATTTTTATTTTTATCATGATTTTTTTTTGTTTATTTTACATATATACTTTTGGACGATGTTCCTAAACGAAGAACTCTACACGGTTCCAGAATTTCAAACATCATCGATAGTAATGATATATAAATACTAACGCACCAATCTAAACAAAAATGTATGCACTGTACAAATGACAATCGAAACAACAAAAACAAACATTAGTCTCTCAAGTCAAAACAATAACATAGAATAAAAATGACAAAAGAAAAATGAAAGAAAACATGAATCTGGGGATCTCCCAGTCACGTGTCTCCACTCCCTCCCAAGAAGTCAAGCAAATCGGCCATCTCCTCATCCTCGTGGGCTTCTCCTCCATCGCCGGGAGCTTCTGGGGGTGCCTCTCCTGCTTGGGCCTCGGGCCAATCTCCGGGCCATGCTACCTCTGCCCTGAACTGGTCTGGAGTAGGGCATGAAAAAGAAGCGAAGCCCTGGCTCTGCATGCTAAGGCTCATCTGGTACAGACAGTCATGGGTCCGTACATGTGCTCGATGGTTGGCCGCCTGCTGGCGAACCAAATGCCGTAAATACTGCTCTATGTCAAATGCCCCAGCCTGGCCAGCCTGATGAGGTGGTGGTGGCGCGCCTGCGGCCTGTGGAGCATCACCCTGAGCCTGTCTCTGGGTACAGTACTTCTCAATAAAAGCCCGGGTGATGGGCAGCCGAATAACCTTGGTAGGTGCAACGGGGACTCCGAACGACTGGCAGAGTCCTGTGATCAGTGCGGGGAATCCCAGGGCCCTGTTGGACTTATCTGGGTCCAAAGGGTGCCTAGTGGGCGCCATACCTGCAAAAATATATATGGCATCAGCGATCAACTGAGCCACATGGATGCTCATCCGTGTCAGGATGGCGTACACCAGCTGGCACTTAGGCATGGGGAGGTCGGAATTATGATCGGTGGGCAGGATGTTGCTGAGGAGCAACGTCATCCATATCTGGGTCAGGGTGGTCATGTTGGTGCGCATGATTCGCACTCACCTCCCTGCAGCAGTCCGGGCAAAATCCTGCCCCGGTATACATAGCAGCTGGGCGATGGCCTCCTCATCGAACCCATCAGACCGGTTCCTCCTCTGGCCATACTCGCATTCCTGGCCCTCTTCCAATACCATCGGATATCCCAGGAGCTGGCTGATAGCGTCGGCATCGAACGGGATCCACTGACCCCTAACCCAGGATCTCATGTCACGCACGCCCTCCTCTGTTGGCCAAGCATTGGCATAAAACTCAAGGACTATTTCTGGATCAAACTTGGGCATGGGAGTAACCAGTGGTGCCCACCGCCGGCGCCCTATTTCCTCCTGGAAATCAGTATACTCGTCGTCCCTGAGCTGGACGCGTCGCTCCCGGAGAAACGACCATCCCTTGATGGCTTCGAAGCGCTGCTGGTGTACAACGCTCCTAAAGCGGTGACGGTCGTACTCCGGGGCGGAACTAGTTCCTTCGGCCGCCTTGTCCTTCCTGGACCTCTTTGAGGCAAGCTTCCTCGGGGCCATTCCCGTGAAGGCAAACATTTGGAAAGTTAGTTTTACCAGTGGGACATTACTCTTAAAGCAAAAATGGCATATAACCTCCTCCCATAAATACAAACATCAATGTAAATTTAGAGCAAGCTTATGCGCATATTTCCTTACAAATGTTCTCTTGCACAAGACATTCTATTAACCGAAAAAAAATGCACCCATATACAATCAAGGCAGCTTCGTTACCTAGATTATTTACACGTACTTCCAAGGTGTATTTGTTACTTACATCACACACATCTCCTTGGCTAAATTCACATACATGCATACTCAAAGCATTTTGGGGTACCAAAAATTGCACATGTGCACATCTTGGTATTTCTAATACCTATACATACACAAACTTCATGATGAATCTTGACTATCTACACAATAAGGTGCTACATTTCATGCTCTTTTCAAGTTTTTGCTACCTAAAGCCGCATGCAAATTCAAGTATATTTTCCTTTGCTGACTAAAATTGTATTCAAATTAAAAGGTATACATTTTTTGGTAATGTGTCTTCTTTACATAACATGCAACATATTTATGTATATTTTTTGTGAGACATTTTGACTACCAAAAATTATATGTACATACATCCAAGTATTTTGCTATCATACCCAAAGTGTAAATTGCCAAAGGTATTTTGCTACCTATTCTAAACCTACACATTTATGATGAGCAAAATTCCTAACCATCTAGGCATAGGGAAAATATTGTAGCGTGGCCCATAGCTGATTGCTGGCCAAAAAAAGGGTAACTTTACCCAATATGCACCTCCTTTTGTGCTCCTTTTGCATAAAATCAGTTTCTAGGACTAGGATATATGTGGGGCAATTACTCTAGCCTTTTTCGGGAATGAATACATATTCCAAAAATAGAAAATATGCACAAACCAAAATACCCCATGGGTTGTCTCCTTACAAAAGTCACGCGCTAATGCCATTGAGGCATTTCACCGAACACTTGGTGGGCGCGCGTTTAGGCATCAATAGCAAGAGAACGGGGACAATGTGGCATGTCCTATTGTTTCAAAATGCATTATAGGCCTAGGGCCATCTCATACCAACCCCTAATTCAACCTAATCAAGCAAGAAAACAAATCAAAATTGCCCCATATATTTGAGCACACTCCCACAATTTAGAGCACCAAAAGGAGATCAAAATACACCAATGAAAAGCTAGAAAGCTTAGGGATGGAATACTTACTTGTTGGTGATGAACAAAAGCGCAAAACGGAATCAAAAAATGCGAAAAAGGATGACCCTAGGGCTGCAAATTCGTCAATCCCGTGGGTATGGATTTTGAAAGGGGGAAAAGAAGTTTTTGAATGTAAAAACGCCCCCCCTTTCGTCATTTTTATAATTTGGTGCAGGGGTGGCTCGCCCAGGCGAGCCCAGCTCGCCCAGGCGAGCTAACCTGCACTTTTTTATTTTATTTTATTTTATTTTATTTTATTTTATTTTATTTTATTTTATTTTTTTTTGAGGGGAACATTAACCATGTCCCCTCCCTTCTCATGGATTAGCATTTTGCCTAACTTGAACTTACTTAGGTTAGAATTAGGCGTTGATTACTTATTTTATTATTACTCTTTTCCTTTTTAAAACAAACAAATAGCAAAAGAAAGCTGCAAAATACAAAGGATACGGGGCTGCCTTGCAGCGACATTCCCTGCTTGTTTCGCACAGAGAAGGGCAACGATCGGTCGGTCGTGACCCCATCCCCGCTTGCGTTCATCCTTAAGTACCTGCAAGTAATAAACAACCAGGTATGGCCACTCTTGACCGCATCATTACCCTACCTTGATTGGTTTATGCCGTTCATGTTTTGTCTCCACTCCAGAAGGTAGCCCAAGGTGATCCTGCCCATGTTTTACCACAACAATATACATGCGTATGCGTATGCGTATGCATGAATGCTTTCAAACGCAGAAAATTTAGGGAAAGTTGGTTCAGGTTCAATTCTAATTAAGCGCTTGGGGGATCCCATGAACTGAGCGGAAGGGCTCAGGCGATCACAAATTAACGCAAGGTGTGAAACTAACGTGAGGACTAAAAGCCTCGAATCCACATTCATTTCTTTGAAAGATTGTAACGAGAGATACAACAGACAGGAAATCCCTGGGGGAAATCCAGAAAACGCATAAAGATAAAGAACATGCAGCGACATCCTTAATTGCCCCAGCTTCTAAGCATAATATTGTTTGACGACATCAGAGTTCACGGGTGAAGGTAGCTCTTCGCCATCCATGTTGGTAAGCACCAGGGCTCCTCCGGAAAAAGCCCTCTTCACAACAAAAGGCCCTTCGTAGTTTGGGGCCCATTTCCCTCGATGGTCCTTGACAGCATGGGACATTTTCTTTAGCACAAGGTCTCCCTCATGGAACTTGCGTAAGCGTACTTTCTTGTCGAATGCACTCTTCATTCTTTGGTGGTATAAGCGCCCATGACTCATGGCCGTTAAGCGCTTACCCTCAATGAGGTTGAGCTGATCGTAGCGTGTTTGAGCCCACTCTGATTCCTTTAATCCGGATTCTGCCAAGATCCTTAATGACGGGACTTCTACCTCGAACGGTAACACCGCCTCCATCCCATATACCAATGAGAACGGCGTTGCCCCAGTTGACGTTCGCACTGAAGTCCGGTAACCGTGTAACGCGAATGGGAGCATCTCGTGCCAATCCTTGTATGACACGGTCATCTTTTGGATAATCTTTTTGATATTCTTATTGGCTGCTTCCACGGCTCCATTCATCTTTGGCCGGTAGGGTGTGGAATTGTGATGCTGGATTTTAAACTCCTCGCACATTTCCCCCATCATCTTGTTATTCAGGTTGGTGCCGTTGTCCGTGATAATCTTCCTTGGCAAACCATATCGGCAGATGATCTCCTTCTTAATGAACCTGACCACCACATTCCTCATGACATTGGTATATGAAGCCGCCTCGACCCACTTGGTGAAATAATCTATTGCTACGAGGATGAAGCGATGACCATTCGAGGCCTTGGGCTCAATGGCCCCGATGACATCTATTCCCCACATGGAGAAAGGCCAAGGGGAGGACATGACATTCAGAGGATGCGGTGGGGCATTGACATTATCCGCGAATGCTTGACATTTGTGGCACTTCCTCACATGGACACAACAATCACTTTCCATGGTAAGCCAGTAATAACCTGCTCTTAAGATCTTCCTGGCCATAGCATGCCCGTTGGCGTGCGTTCCGAACGAGCCCTCATGGACTTCCTCGATCATGTGATTTGCCTCCTTGGCATCCACACATCGCATGAGTGTCATGTCGTGATTTCTCTTATACAGTGTGCCTCCGCTCATGAAGAAACTGGCTGCCAACCTCCTCAATGTCCTTTTATCGTTGTCGGCAATCTCTGGCGGGTATTCTTTGCTTACGACATATCGCTTGATGTCGTAATACCAAGGCTTTCCGTCCCGTTCCTCTTCCACTTGGCAACAATATGCGGGTTTGCCACGACACTGAAATTCAATGTAGGGTAGGTCCCCGTGCGGTGTTAGCTGGAACAAAGATGCCAACGTAGCAAGTGCATCAGCCATTTGATTTTCCTCGCGGGGAACATGATGGAAGGAGATCTCATCGAAAGTCTTAGCCAATTCCTTGATGTAGGCTTTGTAGGGTATCAGCTTGGGATCTCTAGTTTCCCATTCCCCTCTCAGCTGATGGATTACCAACGCTGAGTCGCCGTACACCTTGAGTAGTTTGACATTGGAGTCAATTGCTGCCTGGACGGCTAGGGCACATGCTTCATATTCGGCCATGTTGTTGGTGCAGTCGAATCCTAGCTTGGCTGTGAAAGGTACACATTGATTGTCCAGAGAGATCAACACTGCCCCAACGCCATGACCTAGAATGTTTGATGCTCCGTCAAACCATACAGTCCATTTGTCCCGATCTTCGTCCAACTTTTCCTCGAACAAGGCCATGATGTCCTCATCCGGGAATTCCGGATGCATGGGCTGGTAGTCGTTAAGAGGCTGTTGAGCCAAATAATCTGCCAAAGCGCTTCCTTTTATCGCCTTTTGGGTGACGTAGACTATATCAAACTCAGATAGCAAGACTTGCCACCGGGCGATTCGTCCTGTGAGAGCTGGCTTTTCAAAGATGTACTTGACCGGGTCCATTTTGGATATCAACCAGGTAGTATGGCTCAGCATGTACTGCCTTAAGCGATGGGACGCCCATACTAAAGCACAACACGTTCTTTCGAGCAAGGAGTAATTCATCTCACAGGTCGTGAACTTCTTACTTAGGTAGTAAACAGCGCGCTCTTTCTTCCCGGATTCGTCATGTTGCCCCAGCATACACCCCATTGATTCGTCCAAGATTGTCATGTACAAAATGAGAGGCCTTCCCGGTACTGGTGGCATAAGCACGGGAGGACTCATTAAGCACTTTTTGATCCTTCCAAAAGCCTCTTGGCAATCCTCATTCCACCGATCAGTTTGGTTTTTGCGCAAGAGTTTAAACAACGGCTCACAAATGGCGGTGAGCTGCGATATGAATCTGGCAATATAATTCAGGCGCCCCAGGAACCCTCGGACTTGCCTCTCTGTACGGGGTTCCGGCATCTCAAGGATAGCCTTCACTTTTTCGGGGTCTACCTCTATCCCTTTCTGGCTTACAACGAAACCAAGCAATTTCCCTGATTTGACCCCAAAGGTACACTTAGCGGGGTTCAACCTTAATTGATATTTCTTAAGCCTTTCGAACAATTTCCGCAGGTTGACAAGGTGTTCTTCCTCGGATTTAGATTTAGCAATTATGTCGTCCACGTAGACCTCGATCTCTTGATGCATCATATCATGGAACAAAGCTACCATGGCCCGTTGATAAGTTGCCCCGGCATTCTTGAGTCCAAAGGACATCACCTTGTAACAGAACGTTCCCCACAGGGTGACGAAAGTAGTCTTTTCCATATCCTCGGGCGCCATCTTTATCTGATTGTAACCAGAGAAACCGTCCATGAAGGAAAATAAAGCGAAATTGGCCGTGTTATCTACGAGGATATCGATGTGTGGTAAAGGAAAATTGTCCTTGGGACTGGCCCGATTCAGGTCCCGATAATCTACACACATTCATACTTTCCCATCTTTTTAGGAACTGGTATGATGTTGGCAACCCATTCTGGATACCAAGCGACGGCCAGAAATCCAGCGTCAAATTGCTTCTTCACTTCTTCTTTTATCTTCAAGGATGTTTCGGGCTTCATCCTCCTCAGTTTCTGTTTTACCGGGGAACACTCGGGATTTAGAGGTAATCGGTGCTGTACAATGTCAGAACTCAAACCGGGCATATCTTGGTATGACCAAGCAAAGATGTCTTGGTAGTCTTTTAGCAGGATTATTAATTCTTCACGGATAGGTGCGGTAATACCTGTACCTATCTTTACTTCCCTCTTTCCACTGCCAATTCCTAAGTCTACTAGCTCTGTTTCTTCTTGATGAGGGCCCATTTCTTGGTCCTCATGGGCGACCATTCTTTCTAGTTCTGGGGGAAGTCCCACATCCTCATTTCCTTCATCTTCCGTTTGACTCATCTCTTGCTCGAAGTCGATAGACGGGTCCCAGGTATTAGTACCTTCGGGGGACTCGTCATCGGATCTGCCGTTTCAGAAAAAGAAGTAAACATGCAAATGAATGAGAATGGGTAGAGACCAGGAACAGATGAAGCAAGATCCTTGTATTATAAATTCGAAAACAAAAGACACAAAGCCTTAACAAAAGGAAAAAACTCTAAAGCCTAGGCCCAACTATAGAGCTTTTAAAACCGTAAAGGTTTACATTATGCTTGTTGCGTAAATGCCGGGGCGTTCCTCCACTCGCCAATTTCCCAGCTGGAAATCAGGAGGGCATGGTCGTACCAAATCCAAAGTACTCGGAATATCATCTTCGCATATCGCGAACGCTTGACCTTTGTCTCCCGAACCCGCGCTTATAAAGCTTCTACTTATGTGGCAGGGCGGGCTTCCTTCACCTTCTTGTCTCCAACGCGAACTTTGACCCTTGTTCTTCCTTCCCGCGATGCTTCTTTCATGTCTGCCTGAGTGGGCTTATAGCCTAAACCATACTTCCCACGATTACCTTGGGTATTTATCAGTCTAGTTATGCCGCCGGTGTTTTTTCCTAAACCCATCTCGGGCTCATAACCGTTCCCCAACATAACTCGGGCCATCATTACCGCTGCATCGGACAGACTAGGCTGCCCAAAGAGGGAGTCCACGGAGGAAATGCTGACCATCTCAAAAGACTGGAAAGCAGTTTCTAACGATTCTTCTGCGGCTTCCACATAAGGCATGGAGGATGGGCAGCTTACCAAGATATCTTCCTCGCCTGACACGATGACCAAGTGCCCCTCTACTACGAATTTCAGCTTTTGGTGGAGCGTAGAAGGCACGACTCCCACTGAGTGGATCCACGGACGCCCCAACAGGCCAGCTGTAGGGGGGATTAATATCCATTATTTGGAAAGTGACTTGACAGGTGTGAGGGCCTATTTGTACTGGGAGATCGATCTCTCCCCTAACCTCTCGGCGAGTGCCGTCGAAGGCCCGAACCACCATTGAACTTGGTTTTAAGTGGGAAACATTGAATGGTAACTTCTCCAAAGTGCTCTTAGGCATCACGTTTAAACTGGAACCATTATCGATGAGCACCTTGGCTACGATATGGTCCATACACTTGACTGATACGTGTAAAGCCTTATTATGCCCTCTCCCCTCGGCGGGGATTTCTTCTTCGGCGAAGGCAAGATAGTTGTTGGCAGTGATATTGTTGACCAGCCCTCCGAAACCTTCTACCGAGATATCTTGGGCCACATGAGCCTCGTTCAGCACTTTTACTAGCAGAGCCCGATGAGGCTCGGAGCTCATAAGTAACTCCAGCAGCGAGACCTAGCCGGGGTTTTGTTGAGCTGTTCGATAACCTTGAATTCGCTCTGCTGAATTATGCGAAGGAACTCGCTGGCTTCCTCTAGCGACACCTCCTTTCTACCATCCTTTTTCTCTGGGGGCCCCTTTGCTGGAATATCTTTATTCGAAGCGTGGGGTGCTTCGCCATCTTGTTCCTCCACCACTTTTCCTTTTCCTTTGACGTCGGCGGGTTGGACTGGTAGGTCCGGAGGTGCGAACACACGACCACTACGGGTCACACCACTCAGCCCCGTGATATTTGTTACTTTAGCTGACAGCGAGCTGACGTCAGTGACTTCTTCTTTCTTCTTCCCCGGAGGTGTATATCTCCACGGGACCGCGTGACTATTTTGGTACGGCAAAGGAACAGGTTTGGCCATTAAGGGGTGCCCGGGCTTTTGCGAGGCTGCACTTTTAGTGAAGTATATCACCAAGGGTTTGGGCTTCGCAACACCGCTCCCCTCCGTAGATTGCATGCATATATGCTGCTCTTCTTTTCCTTCAATGCCGACTTCTAGTCGACCTTGGTCTATCATCCGCTGTAACAATTCCTCTAACTTCCAAACACGTCTCCATTGTCATGCATCTCGCCGGAATGTAGCAGACAGGAATCCTCCTTACACCCACTATGGGGAATTACACCTCCCTTTTGTAGGGCCTCAAAGATAAACCTCCTAGGGGTTGCCACATCCTTAAAGGTTTAGACCTGTGCGGCCTATCGGATTCAACTGCATTAACTGCTCCCCCTCCATGATTGGCGAGCGGGTTGGTCCTCACATTGGGCCGATCCTCTTGGAAAGTCAGCCATTCGGCATCCATTAAATGTTGGACCTTGTATTTAAGGGCCAAGCATTTTTCGACGGAATGCCCCGGGACACCCCCATGGTACTTGCAAGTTGCATTAGGGTCATACCACTTCGGGAAAGGGGGTTCGAGGACCCTTCCGGGAGTTACCACGGCCAAATGATTGGCGATGAGGGATGGTAGAAGATCTTCGTACGTCATTGGGAGCGGGGGTGAATTCCGGCAATGGCCTCGGAGGGAAGTTCCTTGTCGTGTTGGAATTACCGGGCCGGTCGAGTCGTGTTCGAGTTGGAACTTGGGGAGCTTCCCTCTGGGTGGGTGCCTTAGCTGCAC